>NC_079493.1:5415866-5612013 GCF_030052815.1 Hevea brasiliensis | reverse complement strand
GATTACTAATTCATGATCTGGCATGTACAAAATGAAAACTTCATTCTCAATTCTATGAGAATTTTTATGAAAGCCTTTCATTTGCTTCTTTTCGATGGAAGTTTTATTTTCCCAGAATGTATCCTAATTTTTGGCCTAATTCTTCTTCTGATGATCTATTCAACCTCTGATCAAAAAGATATACCTTAGTTATATTTCATCTCTTCAACAAGTTTAGTAATAAGTATTATTCTTCTTCTTCTTACATATGCTCGGCTAGTTAGGGATGCCAATGACTAAAATATCTGTAAAAATCACTATACCTGAATTTCGATTAAAATTATAATAACCCAAATTTTAACAAAAAAAAAGTATATAAAAATTTTATAATTTTGTTTTATAGTATTTAAATATTGTTTTAATATTATTTAATGTATATCGGTTATTATTATTATTATTATTATTATTATTATTATTATTATTATTATTATTATTATTATTATTATTATTATTATTATTATTATACTTCAAGTATATATTTTACAACATTATAAGGTAGCATATGATTAAAAAGAAAGTACAATATTTCAATTATCTTATTCTTATCATTCAATGGTTTTAAATATGTTATAAAGTGAAGAATATAAATTCAACTTTTAATAATTTATTTAGTTAATTGTATTATTCTTTATTAATGAAATTGAAGGTTATATATGAAAGAGTTACACTATTTTATTAATTGTTGGTGAGACATTTTAATTAAACCTTATTATTGATAATAATAAACTCCACCTAAGTAGTTTTCGCTTAGCCGGTCCCAAGCCTGGATAAAGGAGGAGGGTCGCAGTAGGTGACAACCAGCGTAAAAATTTTGTCACATCTTATGATATGGATTCAAATGATATAAACATTGGGGCATCCTCTACTTACGATGCGCTACATCGGAGCCCGGGTGTAGTGAGAAATATGCAAAGGTGTAGGACATTCACAGAAAGCGACGCCCTATGCCGGCGCCCGGCTGTGGTGTTAAATGAGCAAGGGTTCCCACATCATGGATGGGTGTGGGTACAGAAGTTAGTCCATAGGACAGATAGTAGAACAGATAGTAGAATAGAACACCAGATAGGCATAGAGAACAATAAAAGATATCATAAAAGGAGATCAATTAGGAAGGAACATGTTAGGAGGAGAATCAGGGTTGGTACTTGGAATATTGGATCACTTACAGGAAAATTAATGGAGCTTGTGGATACTTTGGAAAGGAGAAGGGTGAATATTACTTGCATTCAGGAGACTAAATGGGTAGGAGAGAAAAGTAAGGAAGTGGGTAATTCATGGTACAAACTGTGGTTTACCGAAAAGGAGAGAAATAAGAACGATGTGGGCATAATCATAGAAAGGACGTTAAAAGATGCTGTAATAACTCTGAAAAGAGTATAAGATAGAATTATACTAGTAAAGCTAGTACTAGAAGCAGAAATAATAAATGTAGTTAGTGCTTATGCCCCACAAATAGGATTAGATAGTGAGAGTAAATAAAGGTTTTGGAAAGATATGGATGATCTAATGCAAAGCATACTAAATGAGGAGAATGTTTTCATCGGTAGAGATTTGAATGGACATGTAGGAAGTGATTGACAAGGCTATGAGAATATTCATGGAGGTTTTGGATTTGACAACCGAAATGAGGAGGGAAAAAGCATTCTGAATTTTGCTATGGCATACGACCTAATACTAGCAAATACCTACTTTATAAAAAGAGAGTCACATTTAGTGACTTTCAAAAGTGGGCAGCATAGAAGCCAAATTGACTTTCTCTTAACCAGGAAGACAAATAGAGCTCTATGCAAGGATTGTAAGGTCATTCCGGGAGAGGCTTTAATGAGTCAACATCGGTTAGTGGTCTTGGATGTCAAGTTTAGGAACAATTCAAGTAAGGTTAGAAGAAATAGTGTAGCCCAAACAAAGTGGTGGGAGTTCAAAGGAGTAAAGCAAGTGAAGTTCAAAAATGAGCTTCTCGAGTCTGAAGCATGGAAGCTGGATATGGAGGCAAATGATATATGGATACAGATTGCATCAAAGATTAGAGAAGTAGCTAGAAAAGTACTTGGAGAGTCTAGAGGACATGGACCACCCTCAAAAGAGAGATGGTGGTGGAATGAGGAAGTACAAAAGACAGTGAAGAGAAAGAGAGAATGGTATAAAAAATTACCTAAGTGTGATAATAATGAGGCATATGAACAGTACAAGATAGCAAAGAAAGAAGCAAAAAAAACAGTTAGTCAAGCAAGAGCAGAGGCCTTTGAAAAGTTAAATGAGAAACTTGGAACTAAAGAAGGGGAGAAAAATATTTATAGATTAGCAAGGAGGAGAGAAAAGAAATGTCAAGATCTCAATCAAGTTAGGTATATTAAGGATAAAAAAGGAAAAGTGTTGGTGAAAGATGAGGACATTAAAGAAAGATGGAGAAATTATTTTGATGAGCTCTTTAATAATAGTCAAAATGGTAATAGCGTGAATATAGACTATAGAGCAATAGAAAAGAATGTGAATTATACTAGAAGGATTAGATCTTTAAAAGTAAAGGAAGCACTTAAGAGAATGAAAATGGGTAAAGCCTGTGGACCCGATGGAATACCAATTGAAGTGTGGAAGTGTTTGGGAGATATGGGAGTAGCATTGTTAACTAAATTATTTAATAAGATTCTAAATTCAAAGAAAATGCCTAATAAATGAAGGAGGATTATTTTAGTACCTATTTTTAAAAATAAGGGAGACATACAGAGTTGCTCAAACTATAGGAAAATTAAACTCATGAGCCATACTATGAAGTTGTGGGAGAGAGTTACGAAACATGGACTACGTCATGATACTTCTATCTCTCCCAATCAATTTGATTCCTGCTCGTTCAACTATGAAAGCGATCTTTCTCATCAGAAGCTTGATGGAGAAATATAGAGATGTAAGGAAAGATTTACACATAGTTTTTATCGATTTAGAGAATGCTTATGATAGTATTCCAAGAGATGTCTTATGGAGAGTGTTAGAACAAAATGGGGTATCTATTAGGTACATACAAGTGTTGAAAGACATGTATGAAGGAGCAACTACTATTGTGCGCACAGTGGGAGGGGATACAAGAGATTTTCCTATCTCAGTTGGATTACACCAAGGTTCAGCTGTAAGCCCTCACCTTTTTACATTAGTTTTAGATGAATTAACAAAACATATACAAGAGAGTATCCCTTGATGCATAATGTTTGTGGATGATATAGTTCTGATAGATGAGACGCAAGAAGGAGTTAACAGAAAGCTAGAGTTTTGGAGAAGTACTCTAGAGTCAAAGGGCTTTAAGTTAAGTAGAACAAAGACAAAATATATGCATTGCAAGTTCAGTGAAGGTCGAACTGGCTATAGGGAAGGAGTTAGTTTGGATGGAGTGATACTGTCCCAAAGTAATCACTTTAAATATCTCAGCTCAGTCCTTCAAGTAGATGGGGGAAGTGAGGAGGATGTTAGTCATAAGATTAAAGCTAGATGGTTGAAGTGGAGACGTACCACGGGAGTTTTATGTGATCGCAAGATTCCCAATAAGTTGAAAGGAAAATTTTACCATACAGCCATACAACCAGCCATGTTATATGGTAGTGAGTGTTGGGCACTGAAGGAGTCATATGTGTCTAAGATAAGAGTTGCAGAGATGAGAATGTTCTCATGTTGCTTCTGTAACTCATTACTCATGGAAGCAAGCATGTAACACTTAGCTCTCATATCATGCTCCTTCCACTTGTCCAAAGTTTCATGTTCCTCTTGTGTGGCCTCTGGAGGTAAGGGACCAGGAACATTTAAATCTAGAACATATCCTATATGTTCAAGGTTCAGGACAAGTTTCAAATTTCTTAGCCAATCAGACAGATTAGGTCCTATCAACCTATTGTGATCAAGTATGCTTGCAAGGATATTGGATGGTGGTGGTTGTTTTGTGCTCATTTTTATTAGAAAATTAACTGCAGAAAATAACCAGATTAATTAGTAAATGTATCATGTAATTAACCAAAATGATTATGGTCTTTTAATCAAATTGGTCCTCCCACTAACTTAGCGAATCCTACACTTCCAAAGTAGAAAACGAAAATCCTAGTTGGATGGATTTCTAGTGGGTGATTGAATTCTTATAATTCTATTGATCATCCTCAGGTACATCCATTATTGGAATTACAATAAACTATAAGTGAGCAACTCCATGCCCATCACATCTCATGTGAGGTTCAATCCTTTACCTTGCCCCTAATGCTCAAAATCTCAGGTACATCCATTATTGACTTATCTTGCATTAGTTAAGTTAATTCCATTGAGCCAGTAATTATGCAAATAATTTCAATGTCCTCAGGTACATCCAATATTGGCCACTAAACCATTTACATATTTACAACATCTCATGCTTAACAATTATTCTTAAGAAAATCTCTTAAATTAATTGCATCTTATGCAACTATTTAAAATTTCTTAAAATAATTGCCCCAATGGAGGGCCTATGTTATAATTACTTTAATTATAGCATTTCCAACTTAATCATTTGTTTGGAAGATTTTATGGTCATTCTAATTACTATTAAGGTCTCACTTTGCACATTATCCATTTAGCATGCATATATCATATAATTGCATACATTCCTATACATCTCATGCATTCATGGATAAGCAGTAAATATAGTATGATCATGGACTTTCTAAGGGATTCAATTCTGAGCCACCAAGAATTGAATCAGGGCATTCCTAGGTGCATTTCATTCATTCATTCATTTTACAAGAGTTGCTGAAGGAGTACACTTGATCTTGAATTCCTCCCACTGGTCCCACCACTGCTCTTGACCTCCTTGAACTTCTTGCAATCTAATATTATATGGTAATCCTTGGCATACCAAGGCGAATTTACAAGAACTTAAATAAATGAAATTACAACCCAAAAATTATTACAAACTTAATAACACATGCCCAAAATAAATTAAAATAAATTAATTAATTTACAATCCCAAAGAAACATAAAAAAAATAAATCCAATCATATTGGTCTTTTATAGTCCATGATCATCCATCATGCATATCACTATTTAACAATTAAATAAAACATACATACTTAAATTAAATTGAATATCTCATATTCAACTTAAAAATCCATATTTGAACATGATTCAAATAAATTTAAAAATTCAGATTTGAATATCATTCAAACAAATTTAAAAATTCAGATTTGAATCACATTCAAACAACCTTAAAAATTCAAATTTGAATCACATTCAAATATTTTTTAAAAAATCAGATTTGAATCACATTCAAACATTTTTTTAAATAAAGAGATCTGAATATTATTCAATCAACTTTAAAAAATCAGATTTAAATATGATTCAAACAACTTTAAAAATTCAGATTTGAATCACTTTCAAACAACTTTTAAAATTCAGATTTGAATCACATTCAAACAATTTTTAAAATTCTGATTTGAATCATAATTTAATTGTGTGATTAAAACTACTAATTAAACACTTTAATTAGTCAAACAATAGGCCTTAGATCATACAAAAATTGCAGAATTAAAAGCCAAACCTTGAACCACCCATGGAAGCCAAACCATGCGTACCATTGATAGTGTTTTTTCAAGTATGCCACCACCTTGCTTTGCAACCAGAAATGAACTTTTGATCTCATGATCAAACACACAATTAAATCATATAATCAACAATCTAAATGGCAAATATAGTGGCTCTGATACCAATTGAAGAAACGAAAGCATGAAAAACACAAGTTTATACCATTGAATTCAAAAATTTTCACCTAGGGTCACATGCATCATGCAAGATTTATTTTTATCTATTTGATTTCAATGATAAACAACATATTAAAACTCTTTTAATATGTTTTTGGATCTGTATTTGCCATTTAAGATTTTAAAATTAATCAGATTAATTTTAGAACCCTAGATTAAATCAAGAACGATTACACTAACCTCTTGATGTCTTTGCGTGTCTGCGCCTTTGAGATTCGTCTTCAGGACACCAGATGTTGTCCCTCCAGCTTGTCCACACCAAGAACACCTATGGCAGCCCTTGAACAGCTTCTAAAGCTTTTTCTATTAATTAGAAATTCAAGTTCTGCCTTTTAAGAGATTAGAGATGTAAACAGGACACTAGAAACAATTTCTAGCGTTCTTAATACAAGAGATTGATGGCTAATCTCTTTGAATTGATGAGAGATGAAGAAGAATAGATGAAAACCCTCAAAGTGGCGTGACAAAGGAGAGGAGTGGCTGCTGGTTATTTTTTCTTTTCATAACCACACTTAAATAGCTAGGTTAACACATTAAACCCTTGCCACATATCACCCTTTGATTAGCTCTAGGTTTAAGTGACCCAATCACATTGTGCCAAGTGTCAAACCTATATTTAATCTTGATTTTAATCATCTTACATGATTAAAAAAACATTTGGCAAGCTTATGAGTAATCCCATGTGTCACCATCTCATGGTGCCACGTGTCACACTGTGAAATGACCAAAATGCCCCTGTGTCTTAATTTTGAGTTCTTAACCCAAAATAATTATTTTTCTTCTTCTAATTAATTTATATCAAATATAAATTAATTAATTAATCTCTATTAATTAATTTCTCATTAATTAAATTCATATTTAAACACTTTAAATATAAATTTAATTTATACTACACATCCAATAATCTAGATTTGATTTCAAGTTATGCTAGTGATTTTGCAATTTAATTGCAAACCAAACATATTTAATTAATCAATTAAAATCTTTAATTAATTAATTAAATCATATTTAAATAGGTGATAACTTGTGTATGTGTGTGACTTACTAGGCTCATCACTAATTGGCAATAAGAAATGATATCAACTTTTAATATCATCAGAACTCTTTCTTACCATAAATGATTTCTCTAAATCATTTTATGCACCTCATAGACCATGGTTAACACTTAGCATAGCATGCCATGGCCACCCAATTAGTAATAAGGTTTACCTTAAATGAACCTACAATCATATGTTACCATGCACTAGAATCTCTCTGTTACAAAATCCCAACTCAAACTGGAGTCATGGTTTATGTCAAACTCTATTTGCTATGAATATTATGTTCTCTTTTAATTTCAGTTCTTGATTAAAAAGATTTTCTAATCAGAAACTCTTTTCTGAATAAATCTATCTGTCCTGGCCAGGAACTTGAAACATTAAAAACAATTAAATGAACATAGGATTTTATCTCTATTTACTTAGAGGAACAGATTCCATCTTGATCAACACCTACCTCCATATATAACTAGTAGGAGCCAACACATGCCCATATACCCATACACAGTACAAGTATGAAAGCAGTATCAAACTCAAACTACCTATATACAAGATAACTGTGCTATCTCAAGTTTAAAGATTATATGCACTGATATGATTTATGAAAAAACATTAACAAGAGTAAACTCCATGTGCTTGTCATAAGTGTCACTGGTTCGGCCTATTTATCATTTATAAGTGCCTATCATGTTTGTTATATGTTATGAGACTTACCATTCCATCTTATTTATATCTCATATAAATAACTTGGGAACAAACATGAATACAATCTTTCTGGATAAGTCATGTCCTTATTATGAAGTATCCTCGATTGTGAACCTATTTATGATACTTTGTGCTAGAAATATTATCACTCATATTCTTAACAACTTAAGAATAATATTTCTAACAAAATATCAATGGACCTTTTCTATTACACATAAATATATTATATAAAAGGAAAAGTGGAAATGCCTTTTATTAATAAAAATATGTACAAGATACATACTAAATGATATGCTCTAGGGCATACTACTAACAATCTCCCACTAGCACTAGAGCCATTCATTACAATATCTTAGACCTATCTTCTCAAGATGTCGGTCTAACTGAGACTGTGACATAGGCTTAGTGAATGGATCAGCTGGATTTTCAGCTGATGCTATTTTCTGCATGGCTACATCGCCTCGCCCAACTATTTCTCTGATAATGTGGTAGCGCCTTTCTATGTGTTTGGATTTCTGGTGAGACCTTGGTTCCTTAGCACAGTATGATCGCTCCATTGTTGTCACGGTGTAGTGGAACTGCCGACTCAATGGAAGGAACTCTGTAAGTTCTGTCATGAACTTCTTTATCCAAACGACTTCCTTTCCAAAGATCTCGATGCAAGAATATACTCACCTCAGAGTGGAATCTGCAATGTGCTCTGTTTGGAACTCTTCCACCGATCGCACCTCCATTACAAATGAACACCTATCCAGGTAGACTTTCTATCATCAATATCGATTGGAAATCGAATCGATATAACCATCCAATTGCAAGTCTCCACCTCCATAAATCAAGAATAAATCCTTAGTTCTTCTCAAGTACTTAAGAATATTCTTGATGACTATCGATGTTCCAAACACGGATTGAATTGATACTGCTAGTCAAACAACGAGATATGCGATATCCGGCCTAGTACAAAACATTGCATACATTAAACTTCCAATAGCCGAAGCATATGGAATCCTGGCCATCTTATCTCTTTCTTCAGGTGTCTTTGGAGACATCTCTTTAGAAAGGTGGATACCATGTCTCACTGGTAACAATCCTCTCTTGGAATCAAGCATGTTAAACCTCTTTAACACCTTTTCCAAGTATAGACTTTGAGATAAACCAATTATTCTTTTCGCTCTATCTCTATAGATGCGAATCCCAAGAATATAGGTTGTCTCCCCTAAGTCTTTCATGGAGAATGTATTTGACAACCATACCTTTATAGTTGTCAACATACCTGTGTCATTAGCCATCAACAATATGTCATCCACATATAAGACAAGGAAAGTGATAGCACTGTCACTAACCTTCTTATATACACATGGCTCATCCTCATTTTTGATAAAACCAAAGGATTTAATGGCTTCATCAAAACGGATGTTCCAACTCCTCGAAGCTTATTTCAACCCATAAATGGATCGCTTTAGCTTGCATACCTTGGAACCATCTTGGGATTCAAATCCCCTAGGTTATTCCATGAAAATGTTTTCTTCAATGTATCCATTGAGAAAAGCTGTTTTGACATCCATCTGCCAAATCTCATAATCATAGTACGCAGCTATTGCTAATAAAATCCTAATTGATTTAAGCATGGCAACAGGCGAGAAAGTCTCCTCATAGTCGACTCCTTGCCTTTGGCGAAACCCTTTCGCTACTAGCCTTGCCTTATAGGTCTCTACCTTTCCATCAGAACCAATTTTCTTCTTGAAAACCCATTTGTTCCCTATAGGTACAATACCTTGTGTGGGTCAACAAGATCCCAAACTTGATTCTTATACATGGAATCAATCTCGGATTTCATAGCATCAATCCATTTTGAAGAGTCTATATCTGATATAGCTTCTTCATAGGTAAGTGGATCATCTCCATGATCTACTTCTTCATGAGTAGACAACTCTTGCTCTTCTTCATGAAGAAAATCATATCTCATTGGTGGGTGGGATACCCTGGTTGTTCTACGAGGAACAGCTGTAGATGTTTCATCAACGGGTATAGGTTGACTAGATGGATCTATATCCATCGATGCATTGGTTGGTCGAAATTCTCCAATTCGAACTCTATTTGCCTTCCTTTGCCTCCTTCTTGAACAAACAGTTGTTCAAGAAATGTGGCATCTCTACTTATCACAACCTTTTGTGAAGTAGGCAAATAAAAATAATATCCAAAACTATCTTTTGGATATCCAACAAATCGACCTTTTTCTGATATGGTCTCCAATTTATCAGTGTTCAGCTTTTTGATATAAGCTGGACAACCCCAAATCTTAACATGCTTAAGACTTGGTTTTCTTCCATGCCATATCTCATAAGGTGTGGAAGAAATTGATTTTGATGGAATCCTATTCGAATATACAAAGTGATTCTAATGCAAATCCCCAAAGAAGATTGGCATATCGGTATAGCTCATCATACTACGTACCATATCCAATAGGGTACTATTTCTCCTTCGGATACACCATTCAACCGTATGGCGTTCTGGAGGAGTCACCGAGAAACAATGCCATGCTCTCTCAAGTATTCATCAAATTCGAGACTCAAATATTCACCTCCACGATCTGATCGAAGAGCTTTAATACTCTTTCCTGTTTGATTTTCTACTTCAGATTTAAATTCTTTAAACTTTTCAAAGGATTCATGTTTGTATTTCATCAAATACAAATACCCAAATCTTGATTTATCATCAGTAAAGGTAATAAAATAATGAAAGCCCCCTCTAACCATTTCTTTAAATGGACCACATACATCACTATGTATTAGCTCCAAAATATTTTCAGCTCTTAGCCCTTGTCCAACAAAGGGTGATCTAGTCATTTTGCCCTGAAGGCAAGATTCACAAGTTGGAGTAGGCTCAGAGCCCAATGAGGATAAAATCCCCATTTTCTCCAGTTTTGCAATCCTATCTTCTGCAACATGACATAACCTTAAGTGCCAAATATATTTTGAACTTGAGTTGGTTTTCACCATGGCATTGCATTCTTTTAGATTGCTATACTCTGGCCAGTGGAAACACTTTCTTACTGGCAATGGAAACACTTTCCTGTTAGCAGTGCAAACACTTTCCTTTGCCTCCATCAGCTTTAGTCTTCCTTTTCTGTTTAGCTATTTTCTTGGAAGGACCAGGAATCTGAGGTTTCTTTTTCTTATTGCCCTTCTTCTTGCTGGACTTTCCAGCAGAAGAAGATGCAACCAAAGCTACCTCTTTTCCTTTATTGCATACCATATTCTTTTGGGCAATAACCAGCATGTTGAGTAAACCAGCTAAGGTGCATTCCTGTTTAGTCATATGAAAATTTGTCACAAAATTCCCAAAAGACTCAGGAAGGGACTGAAGGATCAAATCCGTCTGTAGTTGGAAATCCATGTTGAAGTCAAGATGTTTCAACTGCTCAATCAGCCGAATCATCTTGTGGACATGATCCCCAACATTCTGTCCCTCAGACATCCTCATACGGAATAGCTGTCTAGATATCTCATACCTAGCATTCCTGCTGTGCTCACAATACAACTCTTGTAGGTGAAGGAGGATCTCACTCGCACCCTACATGTTCTCATGTTGCTTCTGTAACTCATTACTCATGGAAGCAAGCATGTAACACTTAGCTCTCATATCATGCTCCTTCCACTTGTCCAAAGTTTCATGTTCCTCTTGTGTGGCCTCTGGAGGTAAGGGACCAGGAACATTTGAATCTAGAACATATCCTATATGTTCAAGGTTCAGGACAAGTTTCAAATTTCTTAGCCAATCAGACAGATTAGGTCCTATCAACCTATTGTGATCAAGTATGCTTGCAAGGATATTGGATGGTGGTGGTTGTTTTGTGCTCATTTTTATTAGAAAATTAACTGCAGAAAAATAACCAGATTAATTAGTAAATGTATCATGTAATTAACCAAAATGATTATGGTCTTTTAATCAAATTGGTCCTCCCACTAACTTAGCGAATCCTACACTTCCAAAGTAGAAAACGAAAATCCTAGTTAGATGGATTTCTAGTGGGTGATTGAATTCTTATAATTCTATTGATCATCCTCAGGTACATCCATTATTGGAATTACAATAAACTATAAGTGAGCAACTCCTTGCCCATCACATCTCCTGTGAGGTTCAATCCTTTACATAGCCCCTAATGCTCAAAATCTCAGGTACATCCATTATTGACTTATCTTGCATTAGTTAAGTTAATCCCATTGAGCCAGTAATTATGCAAATAATTTTAATGTCCTCAGGTACATCCAATATTGGCCACTAAACTATTTACATATTTACAACATCTCATGCTTAATAATTATTCTTAAGAAAATCTCTTAAATTAATTGCATCTTATGCAATTATTTAAAATTTCTTAAAATAATTGCCCCAATGGAGGGCCTATGTTATAATTACTTTAATTATAGCATTTCCAACTTAATCATTTGTTTGGAAGATTTTATGGTCATTCTAATTACTATTAAGGTCTCACTTTGCACATTATCCATTTAGCATGCATATATCATATAATTGCATACATTCCCATACATCTCATGCATTCATGGATAAGCAGTAAATATGGTATGATCATGGACTTTCTAAGGGACTCAATTCTGAGCCACCAAGAATTGAATCAGAGCATTCCTCGGTGCATTTCATTCATTCATTCATTCATTTTACAAGAGTTGCTGAAGGAGTACATAATCAACACTTGATCTTGAATTCCTCCCACTGGTCCCACCAATGCTCTTGACCTCCTTGAACTTCTTGCAATCCAATATTACATGGTAATCCTTGGCATACCAAGGCAAATTTACAAGAACTTAAATAAATGAAATTACAACACAAAAATTATTACAAACTTAATAATACATGCCCAAAATAAATTAAAATAAATTAATTAATTTACAATCCCAAAGAAACATAAAAGAAATAAATCCAATCACATTGGTCTTTTATAGTCCATGATCATCCATCATGCATATCACTATTTAACAATTAAATAAAACATACATACTTAAATTAAATTAAATATCTCATATTCAACTTAAAAATTCAGATTTGAACATGATTCAAATAAATTTAAAAATTCAGATTTGAATCTCATTCAAACAAATTTAAAAATTCAGATTTGAATCACATTCAAACAACTTTAAAAATTCATATTTAAATCACATTCAAATATTTTTTAAAAAAGCAGATTTGAATCACATTCAAACATTTTTAAAAAAAATCAGATCTGAATATTATTCAATCAACTTTAAAAAATCAGATTTAAATATGATTCAAACAACTTTAAAAATTCAGATTTGAATCACATTCAAACAACTTTTAAAATTCAGATTTGAATCACATTCAAACAATTTTTAAAATTCTGATTTGAATCATAATTTAATTGTGTGATTAAAACTACTAATTAAACACTTTAATTAGTCAAAGAATAGGCCTTAGATCATACAAAAATTACAGAATTAAAAGCCAAACCATGCGCACCATTGATGGTGTTTTTTCAAGTATGCCACCACCTTGCTTTGCAACCAGAAATGAACTTTTGATCTCATGATCAAACACACAATTAAATCATATAATCAACAATCTAAATGGCAAATATAGTGGCTCTGATACCAATTGAAGGAACAGAAGAGTGAAAAACACAAGTTTATACCATTGAATTCAAAAATTTTCACCTAGGGTCACATGCATCATGCAAGATTTATTTTTATCTATTTGATTTCAATGATAAACAACATATTAAAACTCTTTTAATATGTTTTTGGATCTGTATTTGCCATTTAAGATTTTAAAATTAATCAGATTAATTTTAGAACCCTAGATTAAACAAGAACGATTACACTAACCTCTTGATGTAGTGCAGCATGTCTGCGCCTTTGAGATTCGTCTTCAGGACACCAGATGTTATCCCTCCAGCTTGTCCACACCAAGAACACCTATGGCAGCCCTTGAACAGCTTCTAAAGCTTTTTCTATTAATTAGAAATTCAAGTTCTGCCTTTTAAGAGATTAGAGATGTAAACAGGACACTAGAAACAATTTCTAGCGTTCTTAATTCAAGAGATTGATGGCTAATCTCTTTGAATTGATGAGAGATGAAGAAGAATAGATGAAAACCCTCAAAGTGGTGTGACAAAGGAGAGGAGTGGCTGCCAGTTATTTTTTCTTTTCATAACCACACTTAAATAGCTAGGTTAACACATTAAACCCTTGTCACATATCACCCTTTGATTAGCTCTAGGTTTAAGTGACCCAATCACATTGTGCCAAGTGTCAAACCTATATTTAATCTTGATTTTAATCATCTTACATGATTAAAAAAACATTTGGCAAGCTTATGAGTAATCCCATGTGTCCCCATCTCATGGTGCCACGTGTCACACTGTGAAATGACCAAAATGCCCCTGTGTCTTAATTTTGAGTTTTTAATCCAAAATAATTATTTTTCTTCTTCTAATTAATTTATATCAAATATAAATTAATTAATTAATCTCTATTAATTAATTTCTCATTAATTAAATTCATATTTAAACACTTTAAATATAAATTTAATTTATACTACACATCCAATAATCTAGATTTGATTTCAAGTCATGCTAGGGATTTTGCAATTTAATTACAAACCAAACCTATTTAATTAATCAATTAAACTCTTTAATTAATTAATTAAATCATATTTAAATAGGTGATAACTTGTGTATGTGTTTCACTTACTAGGCTCATCACTAATTGGCAATAAGAAATGATATCAACTCTTAATATCATCAGAACTCTTTCTTACCATAAATGATTTCTCTAAATCATTTTATGCACCTCATAGACCATGGTTAACACTTAGCATAGCATGCCATGGCCACCCAATTAGTAATAAAGTTTACCTTAAATGAACCTACAATCATATGTTATCATGCACTAGAATCTCTCTGTTACAAAATCCCAACTCAAGCTGGAGTCATGGTTTATATCAAACTCCATTTGCTATGAATATTATGTTCTCTTTTAATTCCAGTTCTTGATTAAAAAGATTTTCTCATCAGAAACTCTTTTCTGAATAAATCTATCATCTGGCCAGAACTTGAAACATTAAGAACAATTAAATGAACATAGGATTTTATCTCTATTTACTTAGAGGAACAGATTCCATCTTGATCAACACCTACCTCCATATATAACTAGTAGGAGCCAACACATGCCCATATACCCATACACAGTACAAGTATGAAAGCAGTATCAAACTCAAACTACCTATATACAAGATAACTGTGCTATCTCAGGTCTAAAGATTATATGCACTGATATGATTTATGACAAAATATTGACAAGAGTAAACTCCATGTGCTTGTCATAAGTGTCACTGGTTCGGCCTACTTATCATTTATAAGTGCCTATCATGTTTGTTATATGTTATGAGACTCACCATTCCATCTTATTTATATCTCATATAAATAACTTGGGAACAAACATGAATACAATCTTTCTGGATAAGTCATGTCCTTATTATGAAGTATCCTCAATTGTGAACCTATTTATGATACTTTGTGCTAGAAATATTGTCACTCATATTCTTAACAACTTAAGAATAATATTTCTAACAAAATATCAATGGACCTTTTCTATTACACATAAATATATTATGTAAACGGAAAAGTGGAAATGCCTTTTATTAATAAAAATATGTACAAGATACATACTAAATGATATGCTCTAGGGCATACTACTAACAACAGGTTGTATCGATTGTCAGATATGAAGTTTTTCTCGGGCAAACGATTTCACAACCTGTGATACAAAGAGCGACACAACCGATTCAACTTGTGTCATTTTAATGAAAATGGCTGACGTGGCACTTTCGTCCCTTTGATTTAATACATCACTTTCTCTAGAATCTTCTACCTTTTTATCCATGCTAGGGCAGACCTCTGAACCATATAAAAACTTCTTTTTCTCTTTCTTTCCATAAGAAGAAAAAGAGGGAGATTTTGCAAGAGAGTGAGAGGGAGGAAAAGGAGCTTGTGAAAACGTTTTGCAGCAGTAGCAGAGGACATTTTCTGCAACACTCCAGCAACAGATTCTTCATCATTTTACTAGGTTTTTCTGTTCCTTAGCTTAGATTTTCATTATTTCTTCATTTCTATACTTGGGTTTGTCTTGAAACTATGATTTGTGAGTATATCTTTGAGATCTAGAGATGAGTTTGTAAATATTGCTTTGTATTGTGGATTTTGAACTGATTTAGTCATTTAAATGAGATTTGCTGCATTTTGATTTATTGCTTGTGAGCTTGTTGCCTTGCTTGATGAATGGGCCCTCATTAAGTTAAGTTTTAATCCTTAACAGATGGACTGAAAAGTGAATGTTTGGGATAGATAATCTTGCAATAAACTTAGTTTTCTTGGTGTTAGAGATAAGCTAAGAGGATTAAGGGGACTTTCAAAAATCAATTAGAGCTTTAATTGGATTTTTGTCAGGTTTGAAATACCGTGAAAATAGGGTTTGATTTGATGAATACCAACTTTGAAATGCTTGAAAAAGGTTTCAAAGAACTAAGAATTGATTTCCCTCAAAATTTTAATTCTCATGCGTTTGGCTAAATTGAGAATAAACCACATGCAAACAATATTGAAAACCCTATCTCTACAATCACTTTAATTTTTATTGAATTTAGAATTAAATTCCTCCCAATTTCATAATTAGCAATTTCAATTTAAATTTTGATAATCTAGTCTAATTAATTTAGTTAATTGTTTGATTTAGTTTAAATTCCTCAAATACCAATTTTAAATTTAAATTTCATTTTTAATATCTTTAAATTTTACCACTCTAATTAGCTTATTCCTTTAACTCCAATTTCAGCACAATTCCCTGTGGGAATGATATTTTTAAAACTATACTACTGTGACCCGCGCACTTGCGAAAGCTATTTCACAGCTAACACACCAAGTTTTTAGCGCCGTTGCCGGGGAATTGTTTGTTTTTAAGTTGGATTTTAATTATTTTAAGCTTATTAGAATTTTTATTTTCTTTTATTTTCACTGTTGTTCCTTGTATTTTTTAGGTACTTTTCTTATTTATGAGACGATCGAAAAGCACAAGTGATACTCAATTATTGTTCAACCCTGAAATTGAAAAATTCTGTCGAGCCAACAAAAAGGAATCTAAGAGGAGAAAGGAAGCAGGAAAAGAAGAACAACAAAGGTTTGAGCAAGAGGAGAAAATTGAAAATATGGAGAATCAAAATAGAGCTATTGGTGGAGATAATAGAGGAAATGAGCAAAATAGGTAGAATGAAGTTGTTAATCAAAATGATCCTTAGAGAAGATCCATGTTAGATTATGCTTTTCCTAGATGTGCAGATGTGAGAGATAACAGACTTATTATTGGAGCTAATCAATTTGAGTTAAAGACTGATCTCATTCAAGTGGTTCAGAATTCACAATTTGGAGGTAGTCCACTTAAAAATCCTCATTCTCATTTGAAGAAATTTTTGATGATATGTGGCACACAAAGACAGTCTGGAGTTTCAGATGAAGTGATTCAGCTCACCTTATTTCCACTCTCTCTTCGAGATATAGCATTAGAGTGGTATGACTCACTTCCATAAGCTACTATAGCTACTTGGGAGCAGCTATCTCAAGCTTTTCTATCTCAATTTTTCCCACTTGGGAAGACCACTCATTTGAGGAATTTGATGGTAGCTTTTAAGCCAAGGGATGATAAAACTTTGAATGAATCTTGGATGAGATTTAAAGAGCTTGAAAGGCAATATCCTCATCATGAAATACCCAAATGGATGATTGTTCAGAATTTCTACACCAGAGTTACTTCAGCCATAAGAAACACAATTGATTCTTGTAGGAGGAGATTTCATGAGAATGACAAGTGAAGAATGCTATGATCTATTAGAGAAAATTGCTCATAATATCCATTTATGGGGAAATCCTTGAGCACTTGAGCCAAAAAAGGCTGTGATTTATGAACTTGACTCAGTTAGCTACATGAATGCAAGATTTGATCAGTTGACTTAACTTCTTAGTGATTTTTGCACAAAGGCAACAACCTCAACTCCTACAACTATGCAATAAGTTGCCGACACAAATGGAACCCAAAGTTGTGGAGTTGATTACTCTTCTTATGGTGATGATTATTGGCAAGAACAAGCTGCTTATGCAAGAGGTTATCAACAGAAACTCATGGGAAATTCTTACTCTAATGTGAACAACTCAACATGGAGACCACAAGTAACTTTTGCTCAACAAGGTCAAAGCTCAAATTATGCTCATAACCAGCAGTATATGCAGCAGAATAGGCCTCAGTTTCAGCCTCAATTTAGCCTATAAGGCAGCCACAACCTGGATATCAAGCAAGAGCACAACAATCCCTTCCACCTCATTAACCGAAGCCAACCTTGGAAAGCATGATGGAGAAATTTTTTGTTGAACAAAGCAAGATGAATAGCAAATTGGAGGAAGAAATGCAACATATGAGACAAACCATGGATCAATTACAAGCCCACAATCGTATGTTGGAGACTCAATTGGCTCAATAAGCAAGCTCATCAGGAAGTAAATCCTATGGCAAACTACCTAGCTAACCACAAAACCCTCATGAATAATGTAAGGCTGTGACCTTGAGAAGTGGTAAGAAAGTTGGTCAAGAGAGTGAAAACAAGAGAGAAGAAAAACAGAGCACAAAAGAAGAAAATTCAGTTGAGAGCAAGAAAAATGAAAAAGAAGAAGAAAGCAAAAGTGAGCAAGACGAGGGAGAGAAACCATACATCCCACCTGAGCCTTACAAGCCCACCCTTCCCTACCCTCAAAGATTCATCAAGCATAAGCTAGATAAACAATTTGGCAAATTCCTTGAAGTGCTAAAGAAGTTGTATATCAATGTGTCATTCTCTGAGGCACTATCACAAATGCCAAGTTATGCCAAGTGTTTGAAGGAGATTCTTACCAACAAGAGAAGGCTAGAAGATTATAATACCATCAACTTGGGAGAGCAATGCAGTGCTATAATTCAGAAGAAGTTCCCCCCCAAACTTAAAGATTCGGGTGTGTTTTCCATTCCTTGTCATATAGGTGATAATTGTGTGGCAAATGCCTTATGTGACCTTGGAGCTAGCGTCAGCCTAATGCCTCTTTCAATATATGAGAAGTTGAATATGGGAGAGTTGAAGCCCACAAATATGTATCTTTCATTGGCTAACCGTTCAATTAAGTATCTAGAAGGTATTCTAGAAAATGTGCCTATCAAGGTTAGAAAATTCTACATTCCGGTGGACTTTATTATTTTAGATATGGAAGAAGACACAAAAATTCCTATCTTATTGGGAAGACCCTTTTTGACAATAGCTGGTGCATTAATTGATGTAAAGGGAGAGAAATTGACACTTAGAGTGGGAGATGATCAAATGATATTCAGCATCAATCTAGCCATGAAAAGGAAACATGAAGAAGTTGAGTCTTGTTTGTGGGTAGACATTATTGATGAGATTGTTCAAGAGCACTTCAAAAAAAGCTCTCTACAAGACCCTCTTGAAAATTGCTCAGTCTATGGTGGGAGCATTGATGATGACAATCACAACATAGTTGCTTTTGCACAACACTTGGAGAGCTCTCCACCACATCCTGAAGCCACAATTTTTCAGCTTGAAGAAGTGCAAACTTTGGAGATTAAACCACCATCATTAAAGGTAGAGAATGCTCCAAAGGTAGATCTTAAACCTCTTCCTTCCAACCTCAGGTATGCTTTTCTTGGATCCAATGGAACATATCCTGTTATAATTAATGCATCTTTGATTGATATTGAGATTGACAAATTGTTGAGAGTTTTGAGAGAATATAGGAGAGTTTTGGGTTATGCAATTGATGATATAAAGGGAATTAGTCCAACAGTCTATATGCATAGGATTTTCTTAGAGCCAAATAGTAGACCTTCTATTGAACACCAAAGAAGATTAAATCCTACAATGAAGGACGTTGTGAAAAAAGAAATCCTGAAATTACTAGCAGCTGAAATTATTTACCCCATTTCTGACAGTGAGTGGGTTAATCCTGTGTATGTTGTACCAAAAAAAGGTGGGGTGACAGTTGTTAAAAATGAGAATAATGAATTGATACCCACTAGAACTGTTACAGGCTGGAGAATGCGCATAGACTATAGGAAGTTGAACAATGCTATAAGAAAAGACCATTTTCCCCTTCCTTTTATGGATCAAATGTTAGAGAGATTAGCCAAGTATTCTTACTTTTGTTACTTAGATGGACATTCTGGTTTCTTTCAAATTCCAATCCATCCTAATGACCAAGAAAAAACTACATTTACCTGTCCCTATGGCACCTTTGCCTATCGAAGGGTGCCATTTGGATTGTGTAATGCGCCTGCCACCTTTCAAAGGTGCATGATGGCTATTTTTTCTGATTTTATTGAAGAAATTATATAGGTCTTCATGGATGGCTTTTCAGTATATGGCACTAATTGTGACACCCCTCACTAGACTACAGTGTAGCCGAGCAAGGTGTACTACATTCGGTGCTAGAGCACCCTAACTTATCTTACATTATTTCTTTAATAATTTTGAATTCGTTTAATTTAATATCAATTATTTTTCGAAGGAGAAACCAGCGGAGTTTCCCTTGTTTCTATTACCATTTGGTGTATTTCACTATTCAACTGCTTAAAATTTTCGATAATATATTTACAATAATAATCTCATCATTTCATGCATTATCTATACATTTCAATTCTATCTTCAAACCCATACAATCTCATTCATGCTCAAATCACATAAGCAAAATTTTCAAATTTCATTAATTTCCATAATTTCATAATTTACATGATATATAAATTAATTACATATGAACTAATCGGTTTATTAATTTATATCACATACCTATTAATTACATTTTCATAATCTACATTACAATACTATAACTAAGCATTTTGTACAACATACAAATTATGACTTATATGGGCCCTATTTACATGCATTGCTGAGGAGTTGACAACCTTGAATACTTCAGACACTTCTGCAGATCAGAACTCTAAAATCTCTGTTTAATATTTTTTTTTCTGGGCTTTACCTTCAGTACCTGCGCGAGGAAACAAATCCATCGCGCTAAGCATTGCTGCTTAGTGGTGCAATAATATAACAAGAAAATAATATACAATAAAAAAGAAATGGATCAAAATTTGGATACTCTGGAATTTAATCTAATTTCATATAATACTTCTAGTATTAACTATTCTTTGTTCTAATTTATTCCTTTTCAGAAGCGCTCAATTCTTTCATAATAATTAAATTTTAATATCATTCTAATTCATTTTAATTCTTTCTGCTAAATAACTAATCTAATTTATTTTAAATATTCTTACTCATTTATTTAATTGCTAATATTTTCAGTTGCTAATATTCTTAACTTATTTCAACAAATTTCACTGCCCAAGTAACCTATGACAGGCTGAGTAAACTGGATAATGGGTCATTGGCACTGGACACCGCGGTGCCTCGACCATTATACCATGGGACGCGGAACGTCAACCACGTATACAATCAAAATGGCTAAAAAGCCATGATAACACATAATCAGGCATAAAAGCCATGAGTGCGGGCATAAAGCTATGGGTGCGGGCATAAAGCCATGAATACAGGCATAAAGCCTTTCACAGTACTGTTAAAATAATACCCTATTGGCATGCTAATCTATCCAATCTGACACACGTGTCTAGGCAATACATGGGCATATTATACTATTATTTTATTAAATATTTCGATTAGAATTTATAGTATTTTAATTTTTATTCATAACAAAAGCATAAATATTGAAATCTTATTCCTACACAATTTATGCAATTCATCATACCATCTATGATAATTTCCAATTCACATCAATCAATTTTCATGTACCATTTGTACATCTAAATATTTTCCTTTCTACAATAATGAGAACTAATGTCTCATTCATACATTAATATGATTCATTTATTCATTACACTATTTATATAACTTATTATTCATATTCCAAGTAATCCATGAATATTTCATGGATTTCAAATTTAACTAAATTTTCCCTAAATCCTAGAGTAACTCAACTTCAAGAATTTAAATTCATTAATCACATTATATATTAATGATCATATTAGCTTCTCTAATTTATTTTACTATTTCCTAAATCATTGGGGTTACTATTTACATTATTATTTACTCAAAATGTTGACTTTTTTTCTATATAATAGGTATGTTAATTCCAATTGCACTAAGATTCCACATTTTGGGTTTTACATTTGTTGGCATTGATTGCCAATTGCAATTCAAAGCCTCCTAAAAACATTTTCAAAAATTCAGCTTTTATGTTCTAGGTTTGCTATTCCATTGGTCTATGCTAAAGTAGAATTTGGCTAAACTTTCTTTATGAAAGTTGTTCCTTTATGTATCTAGTTTAATTCCCTTTTTGAATCACTCCATTTGGAGTTTTGTAGCTCAAGTTATGGTCAAATAACCATAACTGGTTCATTTCCTAATTCTGTCTCATTAATTAGGCAAATTTTGGCATGACCTTTTTCCAATTTAATTGGATATGTTGTAGTTACTTTTAGGCTTAGCGTTCTTCATATAAGTTGTTGCCATATGTCTTATAGTCACTTAGAAATTTTAATTACAATTTTCTAAATTTTGTAAAATTAATTATACTAATTTAATTGGCCTAGACTCTAGTACCCTGTGTCTTTAAGGTCCAGGTTCAGATCAGTAAATTTGACATCTATTTAAGGGTTCTTATGTTCATAATTTGAGAAAAATGTCTAAAACAAAGTTGGAGCCCTGTTTTGTAGGGTTCCAGATCAGTATGGCTCAACCTAATTAGAGTTTCCTAGCGGGAGATATGTTATAAACACTATTCTGAGGTCAATTGTAATTTGGTCAAACTCTAAGTTTTAATGTGTTAATTTCTTCTAACCATTTGACCTAGTTCCTTTAAGTTATGGGTTTTGGTCAAAAGACCAATATTGTAGATCTATGTCTTATAAAACTTTTGCCATTGGTTTCATTACATTTAAATTTTTATAGGCCAACTTATGACCATTTTGCGAAAACTGGTCGGGTAGTCTATGTCCAGAAAATTCTTGACAGAATGGTTCAGGTCAGTTTAGTATTCTAATTTGAGTCAACAATTTCATTAGGTTAGAGGCATCTCTGGGCTTGGTATTCTCAATGAAAGTTATAGTACTGTGTCTAAGCTTTCCAATGGTATAAAATTCAAGTCATTTGAACCTGTCTAAAGAGAGTTATGGCCAAATGAACACTGTTCATTTGGTCATTTTTCTAAGTTCAGTGTTTGGATATCCGGATTGGACCAGCAAATTGGTTAACTTATGGACAGAATTTGAGCAGGGTTTCTTCATGAAAAATAGGGTATTTTGAATCTAGTTTCACCTCCAATTGGCCTCATACCAATTGGAGTCACACAAATTCAATTATAGGTCAAACAATACCCTAGACAAATAGGTCCAAATTTCCTGCATAAGAGAAGCACTCTTAATTTTCAATTCCACCCAACTTCCAAACTTCAATTCACATTTATAACACTTCTAATAGTCAATAATCAACCTCAAAATCATCAAATTCAAGTCACAATGGAAAATTCCAAATTTTAGCAAACCCTAAATCAACTTGCATAAATTTTAAATTCTAAGAGAATTTCTAGCACTAACCTTATTCTTCTAGCTCCAAGCAATCTTCAATCAACCCAACACTTGATTCACCTCTTTGGGGCTGCCAACTAGATTTTCCTTTCACTTTTCTTCCCACTTTCCTTGGGTTTTATGGCTAGCTATGAAGGTTTATCAAGGTTGCCAACCATTTTTGTGAAGGAAGGTAATGGTTTGAAAGCTTGAAATGGTGTTTTAATGATAGGAAAATGAAAGAATTTGAGAGGAAATGGAGAAGAGAGGGTTGGATGGGAGAATGTTGGAGAAGAAGATGGTTTTTTCTTTTTTTTTTTTACTCATTTATCTCCTTTTTTATTTGTTTATTAAATGGTTGTCTCATGGTGATTGGTGGAGAGCTTTTAATTGCATCATGCTTACTCAAGCATGATATAATTATTAAGCTTTTCTTTCATTTCTACTCATTTTTAATTAAATTTTTAGCAATATTTATTCATATTTTATGCCATAATAATTATTTACTTAACTGGACAAGTTGGTCAAAAATCATCTCCGAAGACGAAATGACCAAAATGCCCTCCGTTTGGCTTAACGGACTAAAATTGTCTGTACCGATCTAAAAATTTTTCTAAGAATTTTCTTGGCATTCTAATGCCATTTAAACTTCAATTACTCTTCTCTGGAGTCTCAAAAATTATTTCACGGAATTTCCCTTGGGTTTAGGGCTACTAACTATTTTCACTGCAACTTCCCATTGGGTCACCCATCGCCGGGGCACCGGCTCATTTAACTTTATTATATTTTATTTCTAAAATTTTTTCTTAATTTTTCTTATTAATATTTGAGTTATTTATGACTCCTCACTCTAGTCTAAATATTTTTTCAGACGTTCTAGCTGTCCGGACCGACACCGGTCACCTGAACAGTAGAATGTGCGGAATTGCTACAGTGAGCGTGCTACACTAATTTTGACTCATGCTTGACTAATTTGTCTAAAATCTTGCAGAGGTGTGCTAATAATGATCTGGTGTTGAATTGGGAGAAATGCCACTTTATGGTCCAAGAGGGGATCTTTTAGGGCATTTGATCTCAAATAGGGGAATAGACGTAGATAGAGCCAAAATAAAAATTATTAAAAAAATGCCCCCTCCAACCACTGTCAAAGTAGTGCGGAGTTTTGTTGGACATGCCGGATTTTACCGGCGATTTATTCAGGATTTTTCTAAACTTGCTAAACCTTTAACAAATCTTTTGAATCATGATGTTAAATTTGATTTTAATCAAGATTGTATGGTTGCTTTTTGCAGGTTAAAGACGACATTTACAGCAGCTCCTATCATGCAACCCCCGAATTGGACTTTGCCATTCGAAATCATGTTGATAAAAGTGAGTTTGCTGTTAGAGCTGTCCTTGGCCAGCGAAAAGATAGAAAACCTTATGCCATTTACTATGCAAGCTGAACCCTTGATGAAGCTCAAGTTAATTATGCTACAACTGAAAAGGAGTTCCTTGCGGTAGTATTTGCACTCAATAAGTTCCATTCTTATTTGGTCAACTCAAAGGTAATACTTTTCACTGATCATGCAGCAATAAGGTATTTAATGAGCAACAAAGAAGCTAAATCTAGGTTGATTAGATGGATTTTGTTACTTCAAGAATTTGATTTAGAAATAAGAGATAAAAAAGGTGTTGAGAATGTGGTGACTGATCACCTTTCTAGGATAAAAACTGAAAATAAAGATGATGATATTGTGCCAATTGATGAGTTTTTTTATGAATGAGCAGCTGTATGTGTTGAAATCTGCACTTCTGTAGTTTGCTGATATTATGAATTATTTGTCTTGTGATGTAATGGCTCGGCCCACTAGTGATATTGTCCGCTCTGGGCCGAAGTCCTCATGGTTTTAAAACGCGTCAATAGGGGTTAGGAACCATCAACTTATAAACCCAGCATCTCTCCTGTGTTTTGTCGATGTGGGATTTGCCTAGGGTGTTACAATCCACCCCCCTTATGGGACTCAGCGTCCTCGCTGAGGTTTGCCCCACCATCGCTCAAGATTGCACGCGGAGCAGCTCTGATACCACAAATGTAACGGCTCGGCCCACTAGTGATATTGTCCGCTCTGGGCCGAAGCCCTCATGGTTTTAAAACGCGTCAATAGGGGTTAGGAACCATCAACTTATAAACCCAGCATCTCTCCCGTGTTTTGTCGATGTGGGATTTGCCTAGGGTGTTACATGTGGTGTCTTGCCGCCTGATTTAT
This sequence comes from Hevea brasiliensis, assembly GCF_030052815.1. Taxonomy (NCBI): domain Eukaryota; kingdom Viridiplantae; phylum Streptophyta; class Magnoliopsida; order Malpighiales; family Euphorbiaceae; genus Hevea; species Hevea brasiliensis. The sequence goes on along the minus strand of NC_079493.1, from coordinate 5,586,532 downwards.
CTTGGCAGTAAAAGAAAAGATTATTGCATTAAATTTTATTCTTGGAAAGAGCATCTTTTATTTAGGAGATTTAATGATGGAATAATTAGGAGATGTATACCAGAGGAAGAAATAAATGATGTTATTTACCATTGTCATTCCTCTGAATATGGTGGTCATTATAGTGTCTCAAAAACTGTTGAAAAGGTCTTGACATCAGGTTTCTATTGGCCTAATATGTTTAAACATGTGAGAGACTTTGTAAGCAAGTGTGATAGGTGTCAAAGGGTAGGCAATATTTCCAAGAGAGATGAGATGCCCCAACAGTCCTTATTAGAAGTTGAATTGTTTGATGTGTGGGGAATTGATTTCATGGGGCCATTTCCATCCTCTTATGGGAATAAATATATCTTGGTAGGGGTGGACTATGTATCTAAATGGGTAGAAGCTATTGCTACACCTACCAATGATGCAAAAGTTATGGTGAAATTTCTGAAAAAATTTGTTTTGACCAGATTTGGTGCCCCACGTGCCATAATCAGTGATGGTGGTAGCCATTTTTGCAATCACCAATTTGAAAAATTGATGAGAAAGTATAGGATAAAGCATAGGATTGCCATACCATATCACCCTCAAACAAATGGCCAAGTAGAAGTCACAAATGGAGAACTTAAGCAAATCTTGGAGAAAACTGTCAGCAAGTCTAGAAAAGATTGGTCCCTTAAGTTAGATGACACTCTTTGGGCATATTGAACAACCTTTAAAACCCCCATAGGAACTACACCTTGTAGGCTAGTTTTTGGGAAATCATGCCATTTGCCCGTAGAATTAGAACATAAAGCTTATTTGGTCATAAGAGCAATCAATTTTGATTTACAAGCTACTGGACACAAAAGATTTTTGCAACTTGATGAGTTAGAAGAATTGAGACTTGATGCTTATGAAAATGCTAGGATCTATAAAGAAAGAACTAAAAAATGGCAGGATAAGCATATCAAGAAAAAGGACTTTAAAGAAGGAGATTTAGTGCTCTTATTCAATTCAAGGTTGAAATTTTTTTCAGGAAAATTAAAATCAAGGTGGTTAGGTTCATTTAAAGTTGTGAAAGTTTTCCCTCATGGTGTTGTGGAAATTTTTTGTGAAAAATCTGGTAATTTCAAGGTAAATGGGCAAAGGTTGAGGCATTATTCAGTTGGTGAGCCAATTGAGAAGATAGCAACCTGCTATCTCTCTCATTCTCCATAAAATTTTGATTGAGTAAGGTCAAGCTAAAGACCTAAACTTAGCATTTATGGGCATAACCCACAATTTTTCATTGATTCTTTATTTCTTTCATATATTTGTTTTAAGTTTTTCTATACTCTTGATTCAAAGTTTGACATTATTCTAATTTTCTTGAGCAAATGGGATACAATTCATTGCAAGCAAATGAGCATTAGTCATTCTGTTTTAGTTATAGTTTTAAATTTCAGCTTTAAATTTTAGTTTTAAATTTGTTCCCTTATACTTTTCATCTTTTTAGTGTTGAATATTTACTAGTGGATTTTGCAGGACTCATAACTCTTTTTGTTAATTTTAAGAGGAAATTTTTTTCCAAACTTTGACATCTTTGTTTAAAAAGAAAATTATTTGAATGTGGATGTGTGAATTGGTGCTTTGAATTTTTTTTTTTATGAGTATTTGATGAACATAGCATGTTGAGCTATTAGAATTCATGTTATGAAGGTCTAATGTAACACCCTCCCTGTAGCAACTCCGTACATTCTACTGTTCCGGTGACCAGTGTTGGTCCGGACAGCTAGAACGTTCGAAAAAATATTTAAACTAAAGTGAGGAACCATAATTAACTCAAATATTAATAAGAAAAATTTAGGAAAAATTTTAGAAATAAAATAAAACCAAGTTAAATGAGTCGGTGCCCTAGCGATGGGTAACCCAGTGGGAAGTTGCGGTCCTCGCAACTAGGAGCCCTAGACCCGAGGGAAAATTCATAAAATAATTTTTGGGACTCCAGAGAAGGGTCAATGAGGTTTTCATGGCATTAGAATACCAAGAAAATGCTTAGAAAAAATTTTTCAATCGGTACACAGAAAGCTGAGATATAGACCTACAACTTTCATGAAGAAATCTAACCCAAATTTTGACCATAACATGTTCAAAAAGTGACCTGTAGTCAATGCACAAAACACTGTAGATTTGGTCAGTCCAGAAAAACTGAAAAGTTTGCAATCCGGCCAATTATGGTTTTTAGGCCATAACTTGAGCTACAAAGCTCCAAATAGAGTGATTCGAAAAAAGAAACGTAACTAGACACAATAAGGAACAACTTTCATATAGACAACTTTGTCAAATTCCTACTGTAAAAAAGACCAATGGAACAGTAAACACAAGGCTTGAAATCTGAAAATTTTGAATAACTAACACTAAGCTTAGAAATGGTATTGGCAACCAATACCAACAATTTTAGAATGCAAAATGTGGTATGTTGAGAGTATTAGAACAAATGTACCTATTGTCTAAGCAAAAGTCAACATTTTAGTTGACTAAGGAAATGAATAATAACACCTAAACCTAAATTTCAAGAACTGTAAAGTTTAAAAGTGTAACATGCCCTAGTACACCTAGCAAGATTGGCTTGGATAGGTTGGCATGCCAATAGGGTTCAGTTAGCAATACTGCACATGGCATTATGCCATTCTGTGATTTTATGACTTTTAGCCATTCTGACATTGTGTTGAGACTTGGCCATGTGCCTAATGTTATTACAGTTTATTAGTTGTTCTGTTGCACACCGGGAGACACATATGTGACCGATGGTGTGACGGCCCAAGGTACTAGATACCCAGTGCCAGTTACTCGTTTATCTAATCCAGTCATCCAGTATAGGTTACTTGGGCAACCAAAAATGAAAGTGGATAAATTTAATGAAATTATGAATATAACAAGTACATAATAAATAAGACTACAAATAATTAGCGAAAAATTATTTGCATAAGACATTAGAACATGCACTGCATATTTATTTTCTGTTATTTCTTTTTATTCTATTATTGGCACCACTAAGCATTATTGCTTAGCGCATTGCTTTTGCCATGCGTAGGTTCTGGAGAGACTGATAGAGAGCCCAGTAGACCACAAACTGGGTGAGATCATCTGCAGCTCTACATAGTGTCCGTGTCACCTCACCGACGTCAGTGCATTGGTAGGACACTAGGTTTCATTTTGGGTATTTTGTAATTAACTTTTATTTTCTCATATGTAATTGAAACTTATGTAATGTATTTTGGTATTAATGTAAATAGTGGAAATTATGTTTATGAATGAAAAAAGTGAATATTTATTTATGACTTTTACATGAATATCATATGTAACACCCCTATTGGTATAGCCTGGTATATTTCACTGTTTCGGTGACCGGTGTCGGTCCGGGCAATTAATGGGATTAGGGCCACACTTAAGACAATTTGAGAAACCATAAACATAAATAATTAGTAATGTTTAATTAGTTAACTATAAATAAGAAAAACAGAACATAAGAGGTTAAACGAGCCGAGAGTCACAGCGATGAGTGACCTCCTCGGGAACGACTGCGAAGTCATTTTAAACTCAAATTTCGAACCGTAAAAAGTGACGCTGCGATCCTTAGGACCCTTATGAACACAGTGGAAAAGAGAAAATCACGAAAAAGAACTGTTAAGCCAGTCAAATAATTAGGTCAGGGAGCTGGAAGAAATATTGGATTATTTGCAAATCGGGATAAAACGGCGAGGGGCAATTTGGTCAATTGACCCCGAGAGCTGACTCCTGACCTAACTGTCAAATAAAATCGGAGAAAAGAAAATTTCAGAATCAGGAATTAAATCAAAGAACTAATAGATAAATGAAAAAAAAAAAAGAAAAGAAAAAGCTAATTACATTACTTTATGACATCAAAATGATGTCACAATTGATTTTTAATTTTCCTACCATAATTGACCAAGTCAATTAAGTGAAAATACATATGAAACTAATAAATTAAAAGAAAAAAAAAGTCATTTTGGCCTTCTTCCCTTCCATTGCCGTCTCCCTCTCTACCAAGTTCTCTCTCTCAAATTTTCCTCCATGAAAGCTTATTTTTAAGCTTTCTAAACACTAATTCCACCATAAATCCTTTAATTTTCTTAAAGAAAAATTATAAGCAAGTCTTGAAAGGAAGATTAGAAGGAGAAGAATTGAGAGAAAGTGAAAGATTTGAAGATTGAAAATTCAAAGAAAGGTTAGTAAGCTAAACTTGAAATTCTAGTTGAATTAATTGTGTTTATAGTTCAATTAACTTAGAATTATGCTTAAAATGAAAATAAATTAATTGTTGGAGGATTAAAGCAAAACTCATCTAGCTAGGGTTTTGATGTGTGTGCATGAATTTGATGGACTTTAAGGTGTATATGAGCTTGATAGAGTTAAAGAAGCATGTATATAGGCATTGAAATTGTTAATGGTAACAAAGTAGTGAGATTAGGGTTTTGGACTTAGGGTTTTGAGGCAAAATTTAGAGAAATGCATAAATGGCATGTTGGACCTATTTTGAAGTGAAATAATGGTCAATTATGACCAAATAAGTTGTGTGGGAATGGTAGAAAATTAAGCCAAATTCGTAGGTCAATGGTCATGCTGCCAAACCTATTTTGAAGGACCAAAACTCAAATTTTACAAGCCTAATGGATATGCCACCAATTGGAGATGAAAATAGACATAAAAGAGCACAATTTTCATTAAGGAACCATGGCCAAAAACTAACCAAAACTTGGTGAAACAATTGACCAAAGTGAATTGATAGCAGGCTGCCCCTGCACCAAACTGACCAAATGAATAATAACTGTTCATTTGGTCATAACTCGAGCTAGGTAGATAAAATTGATCTAAAATTTTAACCGTAATTAGATAAGATATAGATCTAAAACTTTCATGAAGGACACCAATCCAAATTATGTCATTAACTTAATCAAATCATTGAGCAAAGTGAAATTTACTGTACTGAGATTTTCAGAATTTCCATTTGAGCAGCAATGTTTGCATGGCTATAACTCCCTCTAGAAAACTCGGATTTAGGCGATTCTTGAATCGATGGAAACCTAAGACATAGTAGAACATTTCATATGAAGAAAGTTAGACCAAATTATGAACTTAACTTTATCAAATTACTGACCAAAGTTGGACCAAAATCTGCGTAACCCAAAAATGCAAGATGAATAAAGGCACGTGAACAGTAAACTTATTTTGGCCATAACTTGAGCTACAAAACTCCGATTGAGGTGATCCAAAAATGAGAATACACTTAAGACAATAAGGAACATTTTCTATGAAGGAAGTTTTGTCAAATTCCAACAGTAGACCGACCAATAAAACAGTACAACTTCGGAGAACCAAAACCGAAAATTGGCAATTTTGCCAAAATGACCTAAGCTTTAAACAAATGACCAAAACCAACAAGTTTGGTGACCAAAATGTGGTATGTGGGTGAAGTTGGAGTTCCCATACCTATTAAGCCTTAGAAAGTCAATAATTTGACTTGAATAGTGCAGTGAATAGTAACCCGAAACACAAAAATTTCGAGAACGTCGAATTTAACACGTTAGAGCTGGGTAAATGTGAAGTTAAGTTTATTTTGGATTTATTTTAAGTTTTAGTACTGAAACATTGGAAAATTTCGTGTTTCAGTGGAAAAGAATACCGGGACAGAACCCAAGGAGTCGAGTCAAGGCCAACAGGCGACTCGTTTGAGGTTTGTGCACAACATCTCCATGCTTTAAAAATTCATTGATAAAGTGAACGAAATATGTATTCTACTTATGCTTTGAAATTGTTGAAAGTTTATTTGTGACATTATTTATGATGTTTTGATTAAACTGTGAAAGTTATTGTGTATATTTGAAATAGCAATGTTTAGCAAATTGTTAAGATAAGTTTTGAAACCACAGTGTCATGACCATATATTTGAACACCTCACTAGCACGACTAGTGGGGGTAATTAGTTTCGAATTTTGATTCCTTCTCTGGAGAAGTGTTGAGGTGTGCCAGTAGAAGAGGATGTGCCAGTGTTGAGGATCGTTCTGCTTTGAAGTCTTCGGGTATAATTTATACCCTAACTGTAAATATTTCTTTTGATGTATATATTACACATAAATGTATGGACATGTAAAAATGTGTCTTGAGCAGCTTGTACACAAATTTGTATGAAGTTTGTAATAAAGTTTAGTTTGTGTTTCTTTTGATATAAATTTGTAAGGTTGTGTATAAATTATTTTGTTTTTAATGAAATATGTATGATATTGATTGACAGTATTTTGAGAACTATTGAACTTGTGAATTTTGAGAAATTGATTGAGTTTGATTGTGAAACCGAAGTAGTGGTTGAGAAAAACTTTTAGAAGTGCTTTTTACAGGTATTCGAAGAACGGTTTTCTCAAAATACAGAGAAAACTCTGTCAAAATTTTTATAAGATTTGCGGAAAACTAAAATGGCCAAAAATATTAATTAGTTTTAATTTCAACTAAATGTTTTAAATACTTATTAGAAATGCTCATCACTTGTCAAAGATAAGAAAATTGTTTTAAAATCCCTTGTAGGGTACTTAATAAGTTATCGGTAGGTGAAGTTCGGTAGTTCATTAGGTATTCTACGGGATCATGTTATGCCTTACAGAGGGGTAAGGTGTGACATCATATGAGATGAATGATTGAGAAATGAAAATGTTGTTGAAAAATATTGAGATTTTATTGATGAGATGGAGTTTGGGATTGATTGAAAATTTTGGAAGTGTTTTTCACAGGTTCCGAAGAACTGTTTCTCCATTTTTAGTAGGTACTCTGCTGAATTTTCTATAAAATTTGTGGAACCTCAAATAAATTAATGTTTTCCATAAATGACTTAAATAAATTATACTTCACCAATTGTACTTCATAACTATGAAAAAATAAATAAGGGAGGATAAAAATAATTGAAATAAAATATGGTGTTCCGGTACACTGTGTGGCATAGCTTGCTCGGCTATACTGTAGACGGGTAAGGGGTGTCACATCTAATCACTTGAAATCTAATTTGTTCCAATTTTTCAGGTACTGTGTAATTTTGTCAAATTTGGGTAGCAGATTTCATAATCTGCGGCACAATCGATTTTGGTTGTGTCTTAGCTTGTGTTCACTGAGCGCAATTTGGGCAGAAGATTTCACAACCTGCGGCACAATCAATTTTGGTTGTGTCGTAGCTTGTATTCAACGGGCACAATTTGGGCAAAGAATTTCACAACTTCTGGCACAACCTCCATCCCTGTGTTCTAACTTGTGTCATTTATTTGGTTTTGCAGGTTGACAACCCAATTCACCAGAATGGGCCCGTGACCAACCCCATGCCCAAAAAGCCTACTAACCCCTTTATATATATATATAAACACTAACTAACTAAACCAAACTCATGGCCCGTAGCTCATTTAAATAAACCAATACCAAAAAGCCCAACATCATTTTCTTTTTACCAACAGCCTATACCTAATTACCAAAGCCCAAGGCCCATAATCCATATCCAAAACCCCTCACTTTTACTCCCTAACCCGAACCCATACCCGACAACCCCACTACCTCCCTCTTTCTCTCGCCATAATCCCCGACGCAACCCACGCCGCTCCTTCCTTCACGCCACAAGCTTCGCCACTCATGATCCACAACTATATTTTTCTTCTTCTTCTACTCCTTCGTATTCTTCTTCTTCCTCGATTTTATTTTGCTCCCTTTCTTCCATTTTCACCATGACCGATTCCCCTCTCTCTTTTGAAAACTCTCCTCCCCACACCTCACACCCTACGCCGCAACCTCCACCCACCCACCCCATGGATACTGACTCGCCGGCAGCCCATCTTGGTGATGCCCCCATTACTACATATAAGAAGAAGAAAGCCAAGAGTATTAAGCCACAAAAAACCACAAGTGGCACAAAGAGAAAGAAATCCGAATAGCCCACCCAGCCTCAACCAGTTCAGCCGCCTACTTCTGCCGTACCTGGTGCTCGCATTGGAATCCCAAGATCAGCAGTAAAGCGCCTATGGAAATCTTCAGGTAACCCCACTATTCCTTCATCTGTACCTACTACCAGACAATGGGTATTGCCTACTGTCGAAATGAAGAAAAATAAGACAAGAATTGAAACTAGAGAAATTGTTCAGACTCGGTATTTGGATGTGTTTACACTTAAGTCTTTGAATATATATGATGAAATGCAGAATTTATGGCCTCCCTGTCCACTAGTAAGCATAAATATGAATTGGATAATAACTTGACAATCAACTTTAGATGCCTCGGTCAAGATAGGGTACTATCCATAGATGACTTTCATCATATATTCGAGTTCCCCATTGATGGTTTGATTAAAATGCCTACCAGTAAAAGGGACTATAATGGGCATTAATTCTGGTAGCAAATAGCACCCTTAGCAGGTGTTTTCAAACCTGGGCACAGTAAGGCCTCTAAAATTGAGAGTGACTCCTTGCGATTGCTTCAAAGATTAATTGCAAACACAATTTTAGGAAGAGGAGCAAGTGTTAGCACAATGTCTCAGTATGACCTATTTTTTTTGTGGTGTGCCAAAACTGGTAAAAAGGTTGCATCTGGTTATTACTTTTACCACCATGTGCTCTGCCAAACTACTAGGGGTACTGGTAAGATTGTGTTTGGAGGTTTGGTCACACCCATTGCACATTATTTTGGTTTTGACCCTCAAGTTCATAGGTGTGCTGCCATCACAACTGGCTTGCTGTATTTGGATGGACCTCATTTGGCCAACCAAAAATTCTGTATTAAAAATGAGGCTACACAGCTTTATGAGATTCCAGCACTAGCAGCAACACCACCAAGCTCCCCTACTGCAATTAGCTCCTCTTCACCATCTGAGCAACCTACTGAGCACCCTTCTACACAACCTCCACTCCAGGCTCCACCAACTGCACAACCTGCTTCATCAACAGCTTCTGGACCCTCCATGGCAACCCTCCTTATATTCATGGAGAATCTCAGTGATGAGATCTACTCCTTTCGCCAGATGATAGATGTCTCTTTTCAGACATTAAGGGATTTAGCTGATATATATTTGGATAGGAGTGCTAAAATGCAAGACGAGTTGAAAGCCATGCGAGCTAAGCTAGAGTAGATAGAAACTAACCAGGCACTCATTTTGAGCATCATTTCTCCACAGCAACCACCAAAAGCACCACCACCTCCACCAGATGGCAAAGGCAAAGAAGTTATCATTCATGACTAATCAGCTTTTAGTTTTAGTTTACATATTTTATGTCTTTATTTTCGTTGCTTAATTAATTAGTGTTTTTAGAAACTTGTTTAGTTAATATTTTGCTTGTGTTGCTTTTCTTTTATTTGAAACGTTTGCTTATTTAGTATTTTTTTTTTAGTTGCTCATAAGTACATTTTTCTTTTGAATCTTTAGTGCTTTGCTCACTTGCTTTTATATGCTACTTCGGAATTTCACTTGATGAGTGGATATCTCATGGTTATATTTTTGAGCTTAACCTCCCTATTTCAATTTTTTTTAGTTTAATTACTTTAATAAATTCCATTCCACTGTTTCTTTTGCAATGAGTGCAGCAGCTGTCCAAATTTTATTTAATTAAATTGGTTGCACCTTCAATGAGGTAACAATTCTTATCTCAGTTTGTGTTATTTTCAGCACAAGTTGTGCTACCACTTATGAAACAGGGTATCCCTTATCCACTTTAGGCTTACATATCCATTCTTTATGCATAAATTAGTCACATATTTTCTGTACAGTGTTTGAGTGAGCCCATTGAATTTGTAGCTAAAATTATCCCATTCCTTGCAATCTTTTAACATTGAGGACAATGTCCAATCTGAGTATGGGGGAGAGGGTAAATTTTTTGCAAAAATTATTTTTCCTTTTCATTTGCATGTAGTGACATACTCATTCATTAATTCATACTTGTACATATTCACATATATACACTGCATATAGCTTCATATACTTAGTTATACATACTTAGTTGCATATAGGTTTATTATACATTTATATATTCATGCATTTCATTTATTCATTTAAAATTTTTGGATTTTTTTAAACCAGTCTTTGAATTCCAGAAGTTGCTTATTCAAGCAATCTAACTTGCCTTTAGATGGTTAGTGGAATCAAAGTTTCCAGTTGGGTACAAAGTCTTAAGCATTATTCTTTCTCTTACTTAATAGCTGAAAATTAATATATTCATCTAGGTATGCAGATTCTGATTAGTTATTTTAAGTTTTTGAGGGTCTGAATAAGCCTTTAAGGAAGAAAATGGTCATTGTTGTCTCACCATTCCTAGAACAAACATCTTAGATCTTTCAAAGCGAAATTTTTAACTTGCATTTGATAAGAATATGATTTAGGCATTCCTTCATATTTTAAACCTCATATTTAGCCTTAACCTACCTTAATTTCATTTCAACCCTTGCAAACCCCCCTTGAACCTTAATTCCCTAATTTCTTTGGAACCCAAATCATTTACCTAGCCATAAAACCTAAACACTACCACCTATTTATGAGAATAATATTTTAGCAATTAAGTGCACATAAAAAAATAACATAAAAAATAAAAAAAATATATTAAAAAAAGGGTCACCAAAATATCCCAAAGGTAATTTTGGGTATGACATGAAATAGGGACAAGTACAAAATCAAAATAGTATAAAAAGTAGTCCCTTTATATAATCGTTATAATAGCACTTGAGATTCATTGTGAATTTCTTTCCTCTTGATTTAAAAAAAAAAAAAGAATATTGGATGCACTTTGAGTTTCATGATTAATATTATTCTCGTATTTTGTTTTCCTTATTCCCTTTCTTTGTTAACCACAATTTTACCTTATTTGATCCTATTACAACCCTTAAAAGACCTAATGATTCTTTGAAAATTGCTTGTTACATTAGTGGAGTTAGATCTTTTATGCTTGCATATGAGTTTGGCAATACAATCCTTCATACATTACTCACCATCTATTTGAGACACATTGGCTATCTATTTCATTTAGGTTTGTTTAGGCACAATTGACTCTTGTAGCTGGTTGGTATTTGTTGCTTGGGTTGATTGGTTAATTCTTAGCTATTCTGTAATTGTTGAGAGTGATTGCTTCATTCTTTGTGCTTTGCTAATGGGAATTTGGAATGTTGGTGGCTAGAGGTAAGTTGCTGGTTTGGATTAATGATTTTTGTGTTTTCAAAGACTGATTCTATTCCCATCCAAATGAGTTTTAATGAAATTTTTCTTGGGGACAAGCAAGAGTTTGAGTATGGGGGAATTTGATGCACGCATTTTATATCATCATTTAGGTATAATTTTTACACATAATTTATCCTTGTTCATAGCTATTACTATAGATATTAGTATATATTTAGTCAATTTTGCCTTTTTACACTTCTTAGTTTAATTTTTGAAATTTATTTGTTTTGTAGGTTAAATTTAGAGAATTTTGGTGTATTTTGATCAGAGAAGCCATTTGGAAGAAATTAGAGTTGAATTGCAAAATTTTGAAGTTGAGTTAAAGAAACCGAAAGTGACACACCTGCGTCACAGCTTGTGTCACAGGTTATGTCGATTGTTAGATATGAAGTTTTTCTCGGGCAAACGGTTTCACAGCCTGCGACACAAGGCGCGACACATCCGATTCAGCTTGTGTCGTTTTAATGAAAATGGCTGACGTGGCACTTTCGTCCCTCTGATTTAATACATCACTTTCTCTAGAATCTTCTGCCTTTTTACCCAATATAGGGCAGACCTCTGAACCATATAAAAACTTCTTTTTCTCTTTCTTTCCATAAGGAGAAAAAGAGGGAGATTTTGCAAGAGAGAGAGAGAGAGGAAGAGGAGCTCGTGAAAACGTTTTATAACAATAGCAGAGGACATTTTCTGCAACATTCCAGCAGCAGATTCTTCATCATTTTACTGGATTTTTCTGTTCCTTAGCTTAGATTTTCATTATTTCTTCATTTCTATACTTGGGTTTGTCTTGAAACCATGATTTGTGAGTAAATCTTTGAGATTCTAGAGATGAGTTTGTAAATATTGCTTTGTATTATGGATTTTGAACTGATTGAGTCATTTAAATGAGATTTACTGCATTTTGATTTATTGCTTGTGAGCTTGTTGCCTTGCTTGATGAATGGGCCCTCATTAAGTTAAGTTTTAATCCTTGATAGATGGACTGAAAAATGAATGTTTGGGATAGATAATCTTGCAATAAACTTAGTTTTCTTGGTGTTAGAGATAAGCTAAGAGGATTAAGGGGACTTTCAAAAATCAATTAGAGCTTTAATTGGGTTTTGTTAGGTATGAAATACCGTGAAAACAGGGTTTGATTTTATGAATACCAACTTTGAAATGCTTGAAAAAAGTTTCAAAGAACTAAGAATTGTTTTCCCTCAAAATTGCAATTCTAATGCGTTTGGCTAAATTGGGGATAAACCACATGCAAACAATATTGAAAACCCTCTCTCTAGAATCACTTTAATTTTTATTGAATTTAGAATTAAATTCTTCCCAATTTCATAATTAGCAATTTCAATTTAAATTTTGGTAATATAGTTTAATTAATTTAGTTAATTGTTTGATTTAGTTTAAATTCCTCAAATACCAATTTTAATTTTAAATTTCATTTTTAATATCTTTAAATTTTACCACTCTAATTAGCTTATTTCTTTAACTCTAATTTAAGCACAATTTCCTATGGGAACGATATTGTGACACCCCTTACCCGTCTACAGTGTAGCCGAGCAAGATATGCCACTCAGTGTGCTGGAGCACCAATTCATATTTCCATTACAATTAATCCCTTTTAATTCATTTATTTACAATTTTTGATAAATCTAAATTTTTTTGCAAATTTTATAGAAAATCCGGCAGAGTGCCGACTATAATTTGAAAAAACAGTTCTTCTGAACCTGTTTAAAAGACACTTCCAATATAATTTCCAAATCCAGAACTCCATTACACACATTTCAAATCAATCTCAAAATCTCAATACTATTTTCAGAATTTTTCTGTTAACTTCATCACTTGAAGCACATTTATAAATATTTCTCAATATTTCATTTTTTTTCACATACATTATACAGAAAATTTCAATAACATGAAACTTCATATATTTACATTATCAAATAATTTCAAGAGTTTATAGTTACAATCCAAAACTAATACAAAATGCAAAATACAAAATACCACCCAAAGTCCTAATGTCATACCAAGTGCACTGTAGATGTGAGGTGACTCTGGACTCCGGCTGCAGGTCTAAAAGTTCACCTGGTCTGATGTCTGCTGGGCTCCCCAGCTAGGTCTCTAGTACCTGCACGTTGCAAAAGCGACGCGCTAAGCAATTCTGCTTAGTGGTGATAACATAAAATAAAATAAAATAAAATAAAATAAGTATGCAGAATGTATGATTACATTTTTGGGTAGCCTTAATTTCTGATATTTATTGCAGTATTATTCGATTAAAATTTGGTAAAATTTATTATCATTGCCCGAGTAACCCATACTAGTCGATCGGATCGATAAACGGTAACCGCACGGGTACTAAGTACCTCGGACCATCACACCATCGGTCACATTGTGTCTCCCGGTGTGCAACAGAACATCTAATAAGCTGTAATAATTATCAGGGATAAAACCTGAGTATAACAACTCAAATAATATAGCCAAAGGCTATTATGTCACAGAATGGCATGAGAAGCCATGAAACACAGAATGGCATGAAGCTATATGAAGTACTGCTAATAGAACTCTATTGGCATGCCAATCTATCCAAACCAATCTTGCTAGGTATACTAGGGCATATTACACTTTTAAGTTTCATAATTCTTGAAATTCAAGTTTAGTGTTACTATTCAATTCATTAGTCAACAAAATGTTGACTTTTACATGGACAATAGGTACATTGGTTTTAATACTCCCAACATATCACATTTTGCATTCTAAAATTATTGGTATTGATTGCCAATACCATTTCTAAGCTTAATGTTAATTGGACAGAATTTTCAGTTTTCAAGCTTTGTGTTTACTGTTCCATTAGTCATTTTTGCAGTGGGAATTTGGTAAAATGATCAACATAAAAGTTCTTCCTCATTTTGTCTAGTTGCATTTCCTTTTTTGAATCACTCCATTTGGAGTTTTGTAGCTCAAGTTATGGCCCAAAAACCACAACTGGCCGGATTATGATTTTTCCAGAATTTCTGGACTGACCAAATCTACAATATTAGGAGCAGTGATTTCAGGTCACTTTTTGAATATGTTATGGTCATAATTTGGGTTAGGTTTCTTCATGAAAGTTGTTGGTCTATATCTCAGCTTATTGCTGGTAAAATTTTAGGTCAATTGGACCTTTCTACACTGAGTTATGGCTAAATGACTAAACACTGTTCATTTGGTCATTTTGCCCAGGTAGAATGCAGGTCACCCAGATTAAGGCAATCTTTTGGTCAACTTGGTTTGGTTTTCTGGGCATGGTTTCTTCACCAAAGTTGTGACATTATGTGTCTAGTTTCATGTCCAATTGGCCTTGCACCAATTGAACCTCTACAACTCCAGTTATTGCTACCCAAACCTACTGGACTCATTCCCAGTCCTGCAGGTCACCAAGGGCAACCACACCAATCTCAAATCCCACTACACAATTCACTTTATTTTTTATTCAAACAAAACCAAATGGTCATTAATTTACCATTAAAACCTCCTTTCATCACCACATGATCAAAGTCTAATTTTCATCCCAAACCCTAACTCAAACATCACAAACCATGCATTATCATTGCATTTCATCAATCCACTTAAGAGATGCATATTGAGGGCAGCCATACTACCATTTTAACTCCATAAAAATCATCACAATCTTACCCCAACCAAGGCTGCTGAAATTATGGGTTGGCATACAAATGATATTCAATAAATTTCTTTGTGATTTGCACTCATTCTTAGTCCTTAAACATGAATTTACAGTGAAAACTAAGGTTAGGTCACAAACCTCTAATGGAGTGAGATTTCCAACTTGCTAGGGTTCTTCTTTTCCTTTTCTTTTTGCTCCCAAAAGACTCACCAAGATGTAAGAACACTTTTTTTGTGTTGGGAATATGGGGTTTAGTTGGGTAAAAGCTAGGGAAATCAAGCTTTAAAAAGCTTGCTCATGCTTGGCTATGGAGGGATGGGTGACGGCAAGAAGAAGGTGAGGGAGAGAGTTCTGATTT
Organism: Hevea brasiliensis; assembly: GCF_030052815.1. Lineage (NCBI taxonomy): Eukaryota > Viridiplantae > Streptophyta > Magnoliopsida > Malpighiales > Euphorbiaceae > Hevea > Hevea brasiliensis. The sequence continues at coordinate 5,571,292 of NC_079493.1, read as the reverse complement.
TTTTTTCATTTTTCAGCCCATTAAGTCTCTTTTAAGTAAACTCATGCCATGTGTCAACATTAGATTAGTTGGGAGAATTTTAATGACATCATTATGATGTCATAATTCCATTTTCTTTCATTTTCTCTCCTTTACTTGTCTATTTAATTTCAATTAAATTTTTAACAATATTTATTCATATTTTATATTATAAAAATTAATTATTTAACTGGACAAGTTGGCCAAAAATCATCTCTGAAGACGAAATGACCAAAATGCCCTTCATTTGACTTAATGAGCCAAAATTGTGTGTACTAATAGAAAAATTTTTCTAAGTATTTTCTTGGCATTCTAATGCCATAAGAACCTCAATGACCCTTCTCTGGAGTCCCAATAATTATTTTATAATTTTTCCCCCGGGTCTAGGGTTGCTAACGGCCTTCACCGTCACTTCCCTTTCTGGTTACTCATCCCTGGTGTTTCGGCTCATTTAACCTTAGTGTATTTCGTTCCTAAAAATTTTTCCTTGATTTTTATGAGCATTATTTAGTTTCTCTATAACTCCTCACTCTCGTCTATTTATAATTTCAAACATTCTAGCTGCCCGGACCGACATTGGTCACCGGAACAGTAGACTGTACGGACTAGCTAAAGTGAGGATGTTACAGATATTTTTAAAACTATACTACTATAACCCGTGCACTTGCGGAAGCTATTTCACAACTGAGATGGGACTGGCTTCACTACGATCGAATACCATTTGAAAAAGGCGATCAACAGACAATCCAAATCACTTGGTGAGATTATTAAACTTTTTCAATTTTTGAAAATTAAAAATAATTTTATGATATTTATTAACAAATTTTGGGCTTAATTTAGATGTAATCGGATCGATGATAGCTCACCGGCGCCCAGGACCTTTTTTTCGGCCAGATTCAACTGCCTGGCAACCCATCTCAGAATGTGGCCAATATTATAGTTGATCCTAACATTCTCAGATGCTCCGGACCCGTTCAAAGCATCGGAATAAGCATAGGTAAACCTGAAACCTAATTTTTCTCAATTACCTAGTATCAAGTTTAGAATAAAAATTCATAAAATATTCATGGGTAATTAGAAAATTATAATTATTTTTGAAATAGTCTTATAATCTTGTTAAGGACTGCAGGGTAAAATTTTAGAATTTTTAGAGCTCATTTGAGTAATTTTTGCAGAATATTAGTTTTAGGGGCTAAAATGTAATTTTTTAATTTTGTAATTATTGCCTGGTTTGGAGGGCCTAGGAGGGGCCATATAATGTTAATGAGATATGGATTGAGATGGGTAATTTTAGTAGTATTATTTGAACTATTTTACAGATTTGGTAGGTCTTAGGTATAGGAGAAACTCTGCTAAAATTTCAGTAAAATCTTAGGAATTATTTTAATTTTATGGTTTAAATCAATTATTTAATTTTGTTAGCCTTTTGATAGAGGTCAGTGTGTATGTTTAGGTGGTCGATGCTAGCCGTCTTCTCCTTTCAGCTGGACTAGCTGTAGTCCAGTCGACCAATCTATGAGTAGATATTGATTTTATTTATAATTTCAATATTATTATATATTCAAGGCATGCTCATGCATCATATATAAATATATGTATGTAGCTAAATACTAGGCACGCATTATATTGCATTTTCTTATTTGCAAAAAATGGATGTGGATGTCACCTTAGGGTAATTTGGAGCTATGTGCGTATGTTGACATGCGTGTGGTGTGTTGTAATAGATATGGGTGGGACGAAAAAATCTGCTTGAGCTAATCTTTCTTGAGACCCGGTCCTTTTTGTGAAAGTCGGGGTGAGTATGACTTTAAGTTGATCTCGCTGACCCCCATACTTGGATTATTAAGCAAAAGTCTGGCTCGAGTTGATCTCGCTGGCAAGCATTGGATTAAAAGAGCTATATAGAGGATCAGCTTCCATATGTATATATATCTGATGTAATATATGGGTGTGTGAGTGCTCTAAATTATTTTTTATATGAGTGTTGTTTGAGTTTGGCTGAATATGATGATCTATGTTATATTTCATCCTTAGAGATGCATTAGTGCTAGATAGTTATAGAAATTAAACTTAAAATAAATATCTTACTCTAAGAGTGAAATGCTCATTCCTGTTTACCTTATTTTTCCAGGTTACGAGAGGAGTTCTTTTTCAGAATAACTTATTTTCTTCCTTGCAGATTTATTAGTAGTTATTTATTTGTATTATTATTTTTCAAAATTATAATATAGAAATCTACATGCATTAGCAGTAGTAATAATCTTATCAGGTACTATGTAAATTTAAGTTTTGGTGTTTTAATAAATGTAAAATTTTTATAATATTTAAAATATTTGAGCTGGGCTCCCTTAACTTTAATTTTTTATGGTTATCGGGTTGGGTTAACCCGAATAAAAATATGATATTTTATTTACAAGATGGGCCTCAGTTTTTGGCTCTAATCATGGATTTGTGAACAATAAGGCTTACTACGGGTCTCAAGGGCTTTATGCTGGTCTAGGTCCTAGTATCAATCTAGCCCGTGAAATTGGGTCGTGACAAAGTTGGTATCAGAGCTTAGACTCTAGATTCATGGGAAAGAGTATAATTGGGAGTGTAAAAGGGTCTTGTTAGGAGGTCACATGCGGAGTATAGGATCCTGTTTCATCTTCTTCTGTAAATCTTTGTTTCTAGCTTCTACGTTTTTCCTTGAGTAGTGTGAGAGTGTTTCAATTTAGTATCTCAGTTTTCATGGAGTACATGGTGATGTGAACTAGAGTTAGCAGACATGTTAAGGTCTGTCATGAGAATATGTACTCCAAGAAATGTTGTATTTTGTCAATATGGGGTTAACTAGTGTGCCTATCTAGTGCAATGCACCAGTACTTAAAGGTGAGTTATGATAACATAGCTACCCTAGATGGTAGTGAGGGTACCACTGCTGGCAATCATTAGTGGATAACACAGTTAAAGTAAGTTTATGATATCAATAAATTCGAGAGCGATAAGAGATTGAAAAAAAAAACTAGTCTGTTGGGATGTACTGTAGTAATTATGTAATGTTCTCGATGTTTGTGCTATAAGCTACAGATTACAGTACCGACATGGGATTATTGTATAAAGCTGCGTGTTTCCTCGTGGTGCACCATTAAGAGGGTGCTTGTAGACAGCCTCTGTTTTGGTATAATTATGCCAGAACAGAGTTCTATTTCTGCAAAAGAGTTTGGGACTCCTAGTTAGCAGTTTAAGACCCTTAAGATAGAATATCAAGGTCGCAGTTAGGTGATAACTAAAGTCAGTGATCAGTTATCTTAACTTAAGCGCAAAGTTATAGCTTAAGTGGCATGAGACTAGAGGTTTTTAGTATGGTCGTAATGCAATCATGACACTTACTTAGTGTGATCATCTAGTCTCTAATATGGGGTCTTGGACAGTTTTGGCATTACAAGAGATGTTTTACCTAAAGTTTAGTAAGAATATTATATCCTTTGTGTGTCAGCAAGATGCAATTCCCCTATTACAGTCATGATGTAGGGTATGATCTTATGCTTTCAGGAAAGATAGAAGATTACTACTAGTGAAGATGATACTAAAAAGTACAGTTATTTAACGTAGCTGTCAAGTTAAAAAGAATAATGGAGCTAGGGAATAAAGTAATCAAGGTTCTATTTTGGATAAGATAAAATAGATGAATTAAAGAGTAAACCAAATAGCTAGAATAGGAAGATTAAAGTGAGATATAAAGTACATAAAGTGCCATCCTAGGCAAGGTAAATAGGATGAACTGAAGAGCAATATTAGAAAACTTAGAACGATAGTACATGAGCAAGGATAGTTGTCAAGATATAAAATCCAAAAGTATAGGATTTAAAGCAGGTCATAGTTCGGGTAGTGTTAGAAACTTAAACATAGAGTTCAGAGTTGCAGGATATGGATCAAACTTTGTCTATTCCTGTTCCCAAGAAAGAGAAGGTAGCAATGGGATAAGTCCATTTAGACTTCTAACAGTATGAGGAAAGTTAGTTGAGGAATACAACCAGAGTAAGCAAAAGTTAATAAGATGCGCAATGGTGTCTTAAACTATTCTATCAGGCAAAAGAGTGAATTGATAAGTGTTAAGCTAAATAAAAGTAAACATAATGGTTCAAATAGGCATGACGAACAAAAAGGATGGTGGAAAATGGCACATAGGCTTAGGACCTGAGTAGAGATGATAAGATAGTAGTTATGGGGTTTGCGATCAAGGGTTAGGTAAGCATTTTCAGTATGACCAATAGGGTCACTTTATAAGGAAACATGAATAAAAATTAAGTAACAGAATGACAGTAGGAGATAAAGCAAGAAGAGATATGTATGAGCAGTAGTCACAAGTCACTGAGAAATACAAGGATAAGAGTTATGGCAGTAAGTATGATTAGAATCAATTCTGGAAGAGTTTTTTAGTGAGAGGCATCTTCTAGAATACAGTAAAATATAGGAATACAAAAGAGTAAGGGTAGGCAAAAAGGGTAAAAATAAAGTATAAGTAGAGATAGTAAATCTTAAGATGATATGTTAGCCAATTGGTGGTGCAACAGAAGGATGGTCACGACTGATATCTTATAAAAAGAGATGATGAAATTTCAAGAAAAAGGCCAAGAGACATGGGTTGAACATTATTCTATAGACAACAGTGTGCTAATGACTGTAGGAGGATATTTCTCTTTCTCTTTAAGTTTAGCTCGTGCTTTTGGCTCTAGAAGACTACATAAGTAAGGGAAATTGTGTTGAGCTGACCTAGTATTTAAGAATTTGGTAGGGACTAGTTCGCACACATTCTCCTTAAAAGGAAATAACAGTAAGTATGTACCTAATGTTAAGTATGAAAGGACAATAAGAGTAGTGATAGAAGTTAGATTGAGTTGGATGAAATTGTTGCTGATGGTAAACTTGAGGCTGAAGTTTGGAGAGCCATGGGCAGTATGCGTGGTTATATTAAGGAGAATAAACACTTGAAGTATCTTGTCTGGAATTATGACATAGCACACATTTTCCACAACCATGTTAGTTCAGGTGGAAATTATAATTTCAAGGGCTTCTATCTAACCATAATGAGCAATTTCCTACAAAGGGTAATAGGGAATGATAATGTTCTAATGGTCAAGTTGGGAAAAGGAGATACAAGAAGAATTTTCTATGGTCAATTACAAGTGTCACATAATATGAAGGATGTATTGGTAGGAGCCAATCGTAAGGTTAAAATTCCAAAAGTAATGGAACTAGAAATCAAAATAGGACTAAAAGATAAAAAGAAGGTCAAAGTGGATGTTGGGATGGACATCCTTAAAGGAAAAGGTATAAGGGTGAGAGAGGACAAAGGTTAAAGAATAAGTACAGTAGGTTGGAAAGATATCAATAATAGCAGAAACAGGAAAAAAAAAAAAAGGAAGTGGATGAGATTCAAAGGACAAGAAAAAAGCTTGATAAAGTTGGTTACAATGATGAGAATAAGAAGGAATAAGTATACTAGGGACACACTAAGAGATGTTTAAAATAAGTTATGATGAGATGATAGATTAAAGGAATAATAGAGCCTCGATTTAAGTACCAATGTGTGACACCCCTCACCCGCCTACAGTATAGCCAAGTAAGGCATATCACACTCGGTGCCGGAAGGTCTTAACTTAACTTATTACATTTATTATTATTCACATTTATTTTATTAATTTGGGTCAATTTATTTACCAGAGAAACTGACGAAGTTTTCCCTAATTTATTAATATTTTGACGAGTTCCCTCCTGATTGAAAAACAATTTTATAAATATTTTCATTCCCATATTCTCATTCAAATCATCAATTTAATCTCACTCATATAAATACATATGAAATTCAAAATCATTTTCATACATATACAATTCAAATATGAAATTGCAAACTTTATTAATTTACATCATGAGCATATTTAATGTACAAAAATATATAATTTACATTACATGTCCAAAATTTAATTACAAAGTTTCAAAAATAAAATACAAGACTAATGAAGTCTACCAAAATGTGCACTGCTGGATGAGGTGACACTGTGACCTAATGCAGATCAAGACTCTAATTGCCAGTCTAAGACCTACTGGGCTCTTGCTTCTGGTCTCCAGTACCTACGCGTGGCAAACAGCGACGTGCTAAACATAAAGCTTAGTGGTGCCAATAGAAAATAAAAATAAACTAAATAAATAAATATAAGAAATTATACTGTCAATTTATCCAGACTGAAATTTTTTATAATTGTTTGTAGTATCCTTAATTTTATGACTTTTATGTTCATTTCATGATTACAAATTTTTAACACTTATTTTCATTGCCCAAGTAACCTATACCAGTTGACTAGACTGGATAAACGGGTAAACTGGCACTGGGTACCAAGTACCTTGGACCGTCACACCATTGATCACAAAGTATCTGCCAGGTGTGCAACAGAATGGCTAATAAGCCATAATAACCATCGAGCATAAAGCTAAATATGTCAAAAGTATCAAAATGGCTAAAAGCCATAACATCACAAAATAGCACTAAGGCCATGAATCACGAAATGGCACTAAAGGCATGAATCATGAAATGGCATAAAGCCATAGGCAGTACTGCAATCGGAACCCTATTGGCATGCCAACCTATCTAAACCAATCATACTAGGGCATGTTAACAAAGTTAATTGTTTAGTTCTTTGCATTGATGTTTGGTGGTTACTATTTACCTTACTATTCATGCAAAAATATTAACTTTTTCATAATTAATAGGTATGCTAATTCTAATTACACCAAAATACCACATTTTGGATTTTACATTTATTGGCATTAGTTGCCAATTTCAATTCAAAGCTCATTGGAAGTAATTCCAAAAATTCATATTTGGTCACTTAGGTTTACTATTCCATTGGACCAATCTACAGTGGGCATTTGGCTAAACTTTCTTCATCAAAGTTGTTCCTTAATGTGTCTTCTTTAATTCCCTTTTTGAATCACTCCATTTGGAGTTTTGTAGCTCAAGTTATGATATTTTTACCATAACTAGCCAGATTGGTCCATTCCTAGATTTTCTGGTCAGATTTGGTTCTGATAGTTTTGGTGTCCTAATTTTGGCTAGCAATTCGAATAGGTTATGGTCAGAATTTGAGTTTTTTTCTTTATGAAAGTTGTTCTACATTATCTAAGCTTTCCATGGGTTCAAGAATCAGGTCATTTGGACCTCTCTACACAAAGTTATGGCCATTTGAACAAACACTGTTCATATGGTCATTTTCCATGTCCAGATTTTGGTTACCCGGATTCAAGCCAATTTTTGGTTACTTTTTGTTGGCTTTCTGAGCAGGGTCTCTTCATACAAATGTGGCTTTAGGTCTTAAATTTCATTTTCAATTGGCCTTACACCAATTAGAGCTACATAGCTCAAGTTATGACCACATAAACACACTGGACTCAGAGGTCTAGAACTCTAGCAACAAGGCAACTCATGCAATTCCCAATTCAATTCAACAATCCACTTTATATCACCACAATTCTTATCAAATGGTCAGTAGGTGACCTTAAAAACTTTAATTATGCATCGTATCACAAAACCCCTAGTTGTCTCTAAACCCTAATTTATTATCTCATCCAATTCATGCAATCCATTCAATCCTCCATTCTAATTCATTCATATGCAATCATCATCATCCATAAACATGTTTAAACTCATCAAAAACATCAAACCAACCACATACCAAGCTGGCCAAAATTTTATGTTATTCTTTCATGAACATTTTCTTTGGTTTTTTAAGCAATTTCTTTATAATTCTACTAAATTTCAAAGTTAGAAGAAGGTGAAAGGTAAAATTGGCACTAACCTCAATTGAGCTAATTCCAAGAGTTCCAACTCTTCTATTTTTCCCTTTCTTTTTGCTCCCAAGCACCTTAGCTAGGTTAGATATGAAGTTTTAATGAAGGTGATTAGGGGAAATATGGTGAGATTAGAAGGGAATTTAAGCTTAAAAAGGATAACAATGGTGGAAGGAAAGGTAAAGGGAATTTCGGCCAAAGAAGTGGGAAGAGGAAGAAGATAGCCTTTTTTTTGTTTTTTTGTGTGATTTTTATCTCTTTTTATGTATTTATCCTCCTTTAATTAGATTAAATTTTTAATGATGTCATCATGACATCATGCTTATGTCAAAATTCTCATTTTGTTTTCTTTTCCTTCTTTCCCCATTTCCATTGCACACTCCATAGTTTTAATTCATTTTAAATGTTTAGTTCTCACTTATTTCAATTGATATTTAGGTCAAAATTCATCTCTGAATGTGAAATGAATAAAATGCCCTTCGTTTTGCATACCGAGTTAAATTTGTCTGTACCGATTTACAAAATTTTCTTGGCATTCTATTGTCCTCTGAGGCTTGGGAATACATAGACTTTTGTCAAGTCAGACAAGAGACCTAGTCCACTTTCTAATATTGATAGATAGAATATGGATGTTCAACACTTGGATGGAGCTCTACATGACTAGTTACATAAAATGAACAGAAGTTGGTCTAAGGACCCTTAGTAACGACACAAAGAAGATTGGAAATTTGAAGTACCATGGGAGTGAGAAGATGTCACACTATACTCCTCGTAAGATGTAACATGTTCCCGTAGTACACCTAATGAATTACCGTACTTCACCTACCGGTAACCCATTAAATATACTACAAGGGATTTTAAAACAATTTTCCTTCATTTTGGAATTGGTGGGTAAAATTTTTTTTCAAATATTAAAAACCTTTATTTAAAGTCCAAACATAAATCAAATTTTTGGATATTTAAGATTTCCGCAATTTTTACAAAAATTTCGACAGAGTGCCGTCTGTATTTTGAGAAAACAGTTCTTCAAAACATGAAAATAAAAACACTCCCAATATTTTTCTCAATCACAACTTCATTTGCAACCACCAAACTTCAAATCAACAACAATGGCAATACTTCAACTCAAAATCCAAATTTCAAATCAAAAATTAATAATTCAAAACATTTCATAAACTCATGCACATTGCATTTTAAATATTTAATTTACATTCACTATTAAATTTACAAACATAAAATCTCAAGAATAATATTATTACAATTTTATCTGTACAACTGCTCAAACTACAGAGATACATATGCATATCATCATATTTACATCATGGTAATGTCACAATTCAATATTTCAAATTATTCAAAACAATTTAAATCAAGTTATTCAAACATTTCATACAATTCACAAATCATATTTCATTCCGAACTTTTCATTTTCAAAATAGGCAACATACTATTTTTCAAATAAAATTTTCAAAGCCATAACTAAATTTAAAACCATTTTTCAAATATTTCATACAAATCAATAAATAATTTTCATTCCAAATTTCCATTGAAAAATAGGCAACACAACATTCTCAAAATTCACAATGAACAAAACACATTCACAATGTATACCAAATCAATTTTCATTGTGAAACTATAATTTATAAATTTTTGTGCACAAACCTGATGCGAGTCGCCTATCGGCCTTGACTCGATTCCTCGGGTTCTTTTCCGGTGTTCTTTTCCACTGAAACACACAGTTTCACAGTGTTTCAGTATCATAACTTACCATAAATCCAATAATTAATTCATAAATACTTAATTCTAGCCCAAATATGCTTAAACTAACGTTCTTAGAAATTTTCATTTCGGGGTTACTATTCACTACACTATTCAAGTCAAATTATTGACTTTCTAAGGCTTAATAGGTATGGGAATTCCAACTTCACCCACATACCACATTTTGGTCACCAAACTTGTTGGTTTTGGTCATTTTCTCAAAACTTAAGTCCTTTAGGCAAAGTTACAAATTTTTAGTTTTGGTGCCTTAGGTTATACTGTTCCATTGGTCACTTTACTGTTGGAATTTGACAAAACTTCCTTCATAGAAAATGTTCCTTATTGTCTTAAGTGTATTCTCATTTTTGGATCACCCCAATTGGAGTTTTGTAGTTCAAGTTATAGCCAAAATACAGTTACTGTTCACGTGCACTGTTCATGCTGCAATTTTGGTTCTGGCAAATTTTTTATCCAACTTAGTTCAGTAATTTGATCAAGTTAAGTCCATAATTTGGTCTAATTTCCTTCATACAAAATGTTCTACTATGTCTTAGGTTTCCATCGGTTCAAGAATCGCCTAAATCGGAGTTTTCTAGAGAGAGTTATAGCCATTGGAACTTTACTGTTCAAATGGAAATCTGCAGTTTTGCAGGTTCAGTAACTCAACTTTGCTCAATAATTTGATTAGGTTAATGGCATAATTTGGGTTGGTGTTCTTCATAAAAGTTTTAGATCTATATCTTATCTAATTACTGGTAAAATTTCAGGTCATTTTAACCTACCTATCTCGAGTTATGACCAAATGAACAATTACTATTCATTTGGTCAGTTTGTGCAGTGGCAGACTGCTCTTATTCAAATTTGGTTAATTTGTTCACTAGGTTTTGGTCAGTTTTTGGGCATGGTTCCTAAATGAAAATTGTGTCATTTTATGTCTATTTTCATCCCCAATTGGTGGCATATCAATTGGACTTGTAAAATTTCAGTTTTGGTCCTTCAAAGTTGACTTGGTCATGCTGCCAGCAGCATGACCATACAACCTCCGAATTTGGCTTCACTTCTAATAATTCAAACACAACTTATTTGGTCACAATTGACCATTTTTCAGTTCAAGGTCAAACATGCTATTTACTCATTTCTTGCATTTTTGGTTCACAAACCCTAAGTTCAAAACCCTAATTCATGTCATTTGTTGTATTTAGCTAATTAAACACTTATAAGCATACTCACTTAACTCAATTAAGCTTCCAACATGTTTAGCTCAAACAAATTTATACTCTGTCCAACCAAACCCTAGCTGTCCAAAATTCTATATAATCTCTCAACAAATTTTCTTTCCATTTTAAGTTTATTTACAAGCATAACTTAACTACTTAAACATAGATTCAAAGAGAAAATGAAGAAGAACACTAACCTTAATTCTTTGATTTACAATCCACCAATTCTTTCACTTTCTTCTTTCTTCTTCTCCCTCAATCTTCTTTTCTAGTGTAGATTGGAAGCTTTTTAGGGTTTAGGGTTGAAATTTATGGGGAAGAACTAAGTTTTTCAAGCTTTAAAAGCTTGTTAATGGAGGAACCTTAGGAGAGAAAAGTGAGAGAGAGATAAAAACGTTTTTTGAAGAAGAAGAAATGATTTTCTTTTTTTTTTTATGAATTTTTAAGTCTTATGGAAGACCAAAAATGTAAATAAATAAATAAATAAATTATATTCTTTATGGCATCATGCATGAGGTCATGCATGATGTCATCACCTTTTGACTTTTCCATTTTTCCATTTCCTTTTTTTTCTATTTATTTTTCTATTAGTTATTTAATTTAATTCTCGATTCTGAAATTTTCTTTTGTCCAATTTTATTTGACAGTTAGGTCAGGAGTCAGCTCTCGGGGTCAATTGACCAAATTGCCCCTCGCCGGTTCATCCCGGTTTGCAAATAATTCAGTATTTCTTCCGGCTCCCTGACCTAATTATTTGACTGGCTTAACAGTTCTTTTTCGTGATTTTCTCTTTTCCACTGTGTTTATAAGGGTCCTAAGGACCGCGGCGTCACATTTTACGGTTCGAAATTTGAGTTTAAATCGACTTCGCAGTCGTTCCCGAGAAGGTCACCCATCGCTGTGACTCTCGGCTCATTTAACTTCTTGTGTTCCATTTTTCTTATTTATACTCAACTAATTAACAATTACTAATTATTTGTGTTTATGGCTTCTCTTGTTGTCTTAAGTGTGGTTCTAATCCCGTTAATTGTCCGGACTGACTCCGGTCACCGGAACAGTGAAATATACCTAGCTATACAAATAGGGGTGTTACAGAAGATGCATAGGTGTTGATCATTAAGGTCATAAGACAAATAATGATTTCAAACGAGATGCCTATGATAGGTGCTACAGGAAAGCATCTTATAGGATACCATAGGATAAGAAATATAAGTCATGTCTTTGGGGATTCGAGGTTATCGGAATAGAGAAATGGGGACTGAAGTCACTAAGAGACACATTGGGGAGCAATGAAAGAGGGTAAGCACCAAACTTAATTAAAGTTATGATATATCAAGTAAAGCACAGTGGAGGTATAGTGAGTACTTGAGATGTCAAAGAAATGGTCAATGAATAATTAGAGGTAAGAGTTCCACTACGAAATGATGATGATAGCTAGGGCACTACAGCAGAGTCAGAGAAGCAACGAATAACCACCTTCTTTTCCTTGGCACTTTTTATTTAAAATTTGAGGACGAATTTTTCTTAAGAGGGAAATATTGTAATAACCCAAATTTTAACTATATATATATATATATATATATATATATATATATATATATATATATATATATATATATATATATATATATATAATTTTGTTTTATAGTATTTAAACATTGTTTTAATATTATTTAATGTATATCAGTTATTATTATTATTATTATTATTATTATTGTACTTCAAGTATATATTTTACAACATTATAAGGTAGCATATGATTAAAAAGAAAATACAATATTTCAATTATCTTGTTATTATCATTCAATGGTTTTAAGTTTATTATAAAGTAAAGAACATAAATTCAACTTTTAATAATTTATTTAGTTAATTGTATTATTCTCAATTAATGAAATTGAAGGTTATATAAGAAAGAGTTACACTATTTTATTAATTATTGGTGAGACATTTTAATTAAACCTTAATAATAATAATAATAATAATAATAATAATAAAAGAAGAAGAAAAAAAAAGTGAGGTGACATTGGCATGTGACAGTGTACTTCCACTATCAGCTACAACAAAAAAAAAATGAAAGGAGAAAATCGGGAGAACCACCTCCCCTACCACCTTTTCTCTCTCCTCTCTCTCTCTCACTTTACCGTTGACCCATGGCCGGCAACCACCCCAGATGTCTAGCCACCACCCTAAGCGACCCTCAGAGGCCGAAAAATGGCAGCCCACAATGAGGAAATCCGGCAACCCACGCTAACAAAGAGAAAAATTGCCACCTAAACTTCCAAGCTTCATTTCAGGCATTTCCGATAACCAAATGAAGTGATTTCAGTGGTGTTGGACTCCTTGAAGCGAGAGCTTTCAAATGGAACTTAATGTTAGTTTTAGGAGTTAAAACGTAATTTTCTAATTTTATGATTAATGCCTGGTTTGGACGGCTCAAGAGGGGCCATATGATGTTAACGAGATATGGATTGAGATGTGTGATTTTAGTATTATTATTTGAACTACTTTGCAGGTTGAGTAGATCTTAGGTACAGAGAAAATTTTGGCAAAATTTCAGCAGAATCTTAGAAATTATTTTGATTTTATGGTTTAAATCAATTATTTAATTTTGTTAGTCTTTTGATAGAGGTCAGTGTGTATATTTAGGTGGTCGGTGCTGGCCGTCTTCTCCTTCTGGCCGTCTTCTCCTTCCAACCAGACCAATTGCAGTCCAGTCCACCAATTTATGAGTAGATATTGGTTTTATTTACAATTTCAATATTATTATATATTCAAGACATACTCATGCATCACATACAAATATATGTATATAGCTAAATACTAAGCATGCTTTATGTTGCATTTTATTATTTGCAAATAAAAGGATGTGGATATTGCCTTAAGGTAATTTGGAGCTGTGTGTGTATGTGTTGGCTTGCGTGTGGTGTGGTGTAATGGATGTGGATAGATAGGCAAATTGGCTTAAGCTAGTCTCGCTTGAGGGCCAATTCTTTTTATGAAAGTCGGGGTGAGTATGGCTTTGAGTTAATCTCGTTGACTCCCACATTTGGATTATTAAGCAAAAGTCTGGCTCAAGTTGATCTCGCTGGCAGACATTGTATTAAGAGAGCTGTATAAGGGATCATCTTTCATATGTATATATATCTAATGTGATATATGGGTGTGTGAGTGCTCTAAATTATTCTTTGTACGTGTGTTGTTTGAATTTGACTGAATATGATGATCTGTATTGTATTTCATCCTTAGGTATGCATTAGTGCTAGATAGTTATAAAAATTATACCTAAAATCAATATCTTACTCTATGAGTCGAACGCTCACTCCTGTTCACCATATTTTTTCAGGCTACAAGAGGAGTTCTTTTTAGAATAACCTACTTCCTTTCTCGCAGGTTTATTAGCAGTTATTTATTTATATTATTATTTTCTAAAATTGTAATCCAGAGCTCTGCATGTGTTAGTAGTAGTAATAATTTTGTAAGGTCCTATGTAAATTTAAGTTTTGGTATTTTAATAAATGCAAAATTTTTTATAATAGTGGTATCATGGTTGAACTAGGCTCTCCTAACTTTAATTTTTTATGGTTATCGAGTTGGGTTGACCCGAATAAAAATGTAATATTTTATTTTATTTTATTTACAAGATGGGCCTCAATTTTTGGCCTTGGTCATGGATTTGAAAATAATAAGGCTTACTACGGACCTCGGGGACTTTATGCCAACCTAGGTCCTAGTGCGGATCCAACCCATGGAATCGAGTTGTGACAAAAATTCCTCTTAAATTATTTAAATTCATTCCAAGCATAATTATTAATATTAATCAAATAATACCTAAACTCATTTCAAAATATATATTTTAATTAATAATTTGTATAAAAATGTATTTTTAATGATAATTTATATTTTAAAAATTTTATCATTCTATATAATATTTAAATTATATTCATTTAAAATATATTATATAAAAATTTATTAATATTATTATAAAAAATATATTTTATATTTAATTAATTATTTATATAAATGAGTTCAAATGATGAATACTCGATACATAAATTTCCAACTAGATATGGATATTATTAACTAAACCTAAATCCATTCTAAATCTAATTATATACTACTTAAATCCATTTTAATAGAATTTAGTCTAATTTAATATTAGAAAAAAAAATCTCCCATTGCAATCCCTAACTATAATACTTCATGAGAGTGGAGGGTCTCTTAAGTTCAAATCCTCACATTCACAAATTGTTAATAGAATTATTGGAGTGATCTTATTTTGGAGCTAGCTCCTTCAATGCCCTCTCTCTCTCTCTCTCTCTCTCTCTCTCTCTCTCTCTCTCTCTCTCTCTCTCTCTCTCTCCTTTTTAATATACACATAATGCTAAATATTAGCTTTTTAAATTAATGGTATTTATGTCATCTCTAAAATTATAAAATATTAAATTTTAAATTAAAATTAAAGCTAAATAAAAAATATTATCATAATATAAACCCTAAATGAAGAAAAAAAAATAATTAGAAAGTAATTACAAATTTCTTGGAAAAATTATGAAGGCCTTGAATTCGATACTTATAAATAGCACAGAAGAGATAAATTTGTTGGGTTGGGGAAAGGCCCATTAGGTTAAGGATTTCATAGACGTGAGCTCTATTGGGCCTAAAAGCCCTCCACTTAAGAAACATAATCTTATCACCATTATCTATTCAGCGCCCATTTCCGTCACTGTCAGTTCACGGCAAATGACTTCTCTTTAATTACCATCTTGTAAATTCAGACGATCTTTTCAACGGAGAATGCTATCGTTGCTTTTGTTCAGTCTTCTCTGGTTCTGCTCTCAGGATGGTTATTGGAGAATGGGGATTGTTTGAGAAGATATTTCTCTGATTATTTTGTGAGATTGATTGATTTATTCTGAGCCACCTCTCTTGGTAAATCTCTTAAGATTCTACCTTATAGTTTTCTTCATTTTTCTTTTGTTCTTTTAATGCATAGCTCCTCCAAAAAATCGATATCGTCTTTGCCCTCTCATTTTCACCAGCATTGATAACTTGGGTCACCCTTATTTGGGATTTAGTGTAAAATTTTTGAATTATTTTTATGATTGGGAATAGGAATACAATCATCTTTTCTTATTATAGCTATTAATGGAGTGATCATTTGCCAATTTTAAAGTAAGTGTTTGATCATGGTGTTGCTCTGTGTTATGTTTAGCCTTTGTGTCACATGAGGTAGGTCTGTACTTCGTTGGATTTTGGGGATTGGACGTTGTTTTTAGAGCAGAAGAATTAATACCATTTAGCTGATAAGGCTTATTAACAACATGGGAGAAGATTTGCTTACTAGTCTTTCTATTGAGAATCACCACCCATCAACACTCTTATCCATGGATTCAATTTCCGTGTCTCATGAGGAATTGGTCAGAGAGATGAATAGGTCTATAATTCTTTCTAGGCCTCCTGACATTAATCTTCCTCTATCTGCTGAGCGTAGTCCTTCTCCACCATCCTGGAATTTGGACCCTTTTGATATATTAGATGTTAGCCTTGGACCCCAAAATAACGAGTCTGATACTTTTCTCAAGCTGCCCAGGGCTGGACGAAAATGCTCTAAGAGATTGGATAGTGTATAGGGTGCTTGGTTTTTCTTCAGTTACTATTTTAAACCTGTATTAAATGACAAGTCGAAATGCAAGATCGTGTTGGATGGTAATTGTGTTTCTGTGTTTGATAAGTTGGATCTTGAGCTTGCTGTGTTCTTGGTTCAGCATGATATGGAGAATATGTATATGTGGGTTTTTAAGGAAAGGCCTGAGAATGCATTGGGTAAGATGCAGTTGCGTAGTTATATGAACGGGCACTGTCTCCAAGGAGAGCGTCCATTTCCTTTCAGTGTTGAAAAGGGATTTGTTCGATCTCACAGAATGCAGAGGAAGCATTATAGGGGCCTTTCGAATCCTCAATGTGTGCATGCGATTGAAGTTGTCTCATCACCCAATTTGGAGGGTCTTGATGAAGAAGAGCAAAAGAGATGGATGGAACTTACTGGAAGGGATTTAAATTTTTCTGTCCCCCCGGAAGCAAGTGAATTTTGTTCATGGAGGAACCTTCCCAACATAGAATTTGAGCTTGAGAGACCCCTTCCTCCATTAAGGATTTTGAATACTAATTCAAAGAAATTACTTAATGGGTCTGGCTTGAATTTATTAACTGGACCGTCAAACCTCACAAATGGTAGTGGAATGGATCTCTCACCTGTTTGCAACAAGAGGAAGAAGGATTTATTCCTGCATGGAAATGATGAAGATTGTTGTTTGCTTATGAATCAACATAATGATAGAATTCAAGATGCAGAAATCCACTCAATTGAACCACCCTGGTTAAATGACTTTAGTGGGGTAATGAGGAATGTGTATGGTCCTGTCACAGGTGCAAAAACTATATATGAGGATGAACAAGGGTATCTAATAATTGTTAGCTTGCCTTTTGCTGATCTTAAAAGGGTGAAAGTTACTTGGTGGAATAATTTGACTCATGCTATTGTGAAGATTTCATCTGTGAGCACAGCCTGCATGCCTTTCATCAAGAGAAATGACAGAACATTCAAGCTCACTGATCCATCTCCTGAGCACTGCCCGTCAGGGGAATTCATTAGGGAAATCTCTTTACCAACCCGGATTCCAGATGATGCTAAGCTAGAAGCATATGGGGATGAAACAGGAACAGGTCTTGAAATCATGGTGCCAAAACATTGTGTGGGACCAGAAGAACATGAGGTTCCTGTTTGCCTTCGCCCTTATCTTGCAGTGAGTGAATTTTTATTGTCTTGAGCAAGGTATTGGCTAAAGCAATGTAAGTAAGAGTAATAGCTTATTTTCCATTATCTTGTAATTGGAGAAACAAAAACTTATAATGTACACATTTTTGATAAAACAATTTAGTTTTTCAAGTTTGACTCAAATTGAATGTTTTGGTATATCTTTTAACTGCAACAAAATAGCTTCTGAAGTTCTCCGTGCTCAGTGGTCTATAGTAGTGTAGATCTTGGCCTCTTGAGTCTCGAGTACATCTGGTACCTTGAATAAATTCAGTTATGGAGAGTGTGGCTTTGAGTAAATAGTCTCTTTTCGCACTCTTCTTTATCAATTGCTATGCTATTAGAACAAGAAATTTGCCAGCAGTGCTGTGAGCTCATTTTTAAAAAGAAATTTATGAAATAATATACATTAAAGAACATAATTTTCGGAGAAAAATTGGCATTGTTGTTTCAATAGTGCCAATTTGGAGGGTAATTTAGTGTTTATGGTTCAATTGGAGGGCTAATATGTTTTTTGGCATCTATTAGATTGGATACACAAACTGTACAGGGAGAAAGTGCTGCGTTTTTAGGGAGTTGAGCTCCCTTCCTGTTGCTGTCTTCCTTCTCACACACCTATGATAAAAAACGATGTCATTTTCCCATGTGTATCGTTTTGATGTGTGGTTACTGCCATGGAGATATGTTCATTGCTTTGCATGTCTCACGCCTTATTTTTACTTATGGTGTTGTACGTGTAGAGAGTTTAGTTGAGTTTTTTGGATTTGATTTACCTGTTCTTCCCACTTGATTTGACAATCAGTGGATGGTATGGGTTCTTTGAGGACGGTGGCAGTTGGATTCAGATCATTTTTGTGATGTTGATTGAGGGAAAAGATGATTAAGTTCAAGAAAAGTATTTTGGAATAAGAGATAAAGGTGAGTTATGAGTAGGAAAAAAGATGGTGATGAAAAGCTGGGATGAAGGTGGAAAATAACAGCAAGCACCTGCTATGATGACAATAGTAGCTCAATTCTCTATTGGGTCGTCACTTTTGCATTTGTTGGCCAAATGCTGGCCATTTGGGAGAGGTGTAGCTGGCTGTTGCTTCCTTTATTCAGAATCTAATTGAAGGCCAGCTTCGCAGTTCACATACACCACAAGCGACGACAAACACTTTATATCTCCCAATGCCCTTTCACCTCCAGCAATCGGTCCAACCCAATGTTGTTCCAATCTCAGCCCAACCCATTGTTGCACCCATTTACACTGCTCCAGTAGGACCCGTATACTCACTTTCTCAATTATAATAGGTAAGCCTTGATATAAGCTCATATTATTGTATTTATGTGGTTTGGATCGATATGTCCGTGGTTATAATATATGAATTTAATTTATGAGATTCTTTTTAATATTGAATGATGCCTATGTTATGAATTTGGAGATTTGGTGTTTTGTGAATCATAATTTTGATTTTTTATTGCACTATTTTTTTTTTTCTTCGTATGTTTTGGATAGTTTTTTTTTTTAAATAAAAATTTGTGCTTTCGTTTTGTTTAATTCCTCTAATTTGCTTTTTCTCATAGCTGTCTTTGCTGTTTATGATAGTTTTATTTATTGAAATTTGATTTTTTTGTTCTGTTGTGAATGAGTGTGTGTTTGGTTTTGGAGTTCACTGTTTATTCTTTTGTTTTCTCTTTGTTGTGTATGAGAGTCTTGAGATGTCATTACTATTATGGAGTTTCTTAAAGAAAGTATTATTATTACTTTTTCTATTTCTCCAATTTTGTGATATATAAACAGAGTTTTTCTTAATTGATAATGAAATTTTTGTGATATCATGGAATGATCATTGTTCCAGAGTTAAGAAACGAATGAAGCTTATCTTAGAATTGTAATTTATCCTTGTGAGCTTATAGATAATAGTGCAATTCAAAAGTTTACATGTTTAGGTGCCCCTTCGAGGACTATCATTTATCACCATATGCATGCATTTTCTTTGCTGCCATCGCATAGAATTAATTCTGGGACTCCTCAATTACATCTCTTTCAGGTTATTCATTACATTTTGCTAGAAAGCTTGAAAGAGTATGTTCAGGTAGAAATCTATTCCTCAACCTTATTTTGTTAATGCTAGGAGAGTTTTTGTGGATGATAGAGTTTATTTAATGAAATATATTTTTCTTTTTTTTTTTTTTTTTTTTTTTTTTGCTTTTTAGGGGATTGGATGTGCTGGACTGGATGGAAGGTTGTCCTACTAGCATGTTTTTTTTATGATGCCACTTACTACAA
Organism: Hevea brasiliensis; assembly: GCF_030052815.1. Lineage (NCBI taxonomy): Eukaryota > Viridiplantae > Streptophyta > Magnoliopsida > Malpighiales > Euphorbiaceae > Hevea > Hevea brasiliensis. The sequence goes on along the minus strand of NC_079493.1, from coordinate 5,551,386 downwards.
CCTTCGAAGTCTTTGGCATAGGTGATTATATATGAATTAGGACTTTATAATTCAAAAGATTTGAAATTGATATGTGACATTGTACTCTCAGTAAAGGGGTAGATCAATATGTTGTAAGCAAGTTCCTCTGTCAAGTCTTTACCAACGGTAAGCATGGGAAAATTTGTTCAATAATCAAAGAATCTGCTTCCTGCAAATTTGATATGAAAGAAGAGGTTTTTCTTAAGTATTATTGCTGCATCAATTTTCAGAAATTCAGTTTATAGAAGTCATTGATTTGGATAAATTATCAACAAAATAGAAGTGAAGCTCTTTTCAAATTTCTCCTGGCATATTCTTTTTTTATTTTTTGCTTAAGGGCAGTAGGTCCTTTACTCTGGCAGGTGATGCTTGCACTTTTAACACAGTTGGAGTTGGGTGAAGTGCAATACTTGCATCTACTTCCAGAGCTAAATGTAACTTGCACTGTGAATTTCTACAAGGTTGGTTATAGATGCATTTTGAATTCTATTTATTTATCTTGGACTTATTTTTTCTTCCTCAAAAGTTTTAGCAGCATAATAGGTTACACTTGGTAGATTGCTAAAGATGTTTTCTGTTGTAGTTGAGTGTTGTTGATGGGAAGCAAGCACAACATACAAACTCCTTGAGTCCATTTGGAGAACTTTTTGACTATGGTGATTTCAGTTGGTACATGATTTCCCATTTTTTAATAGTTAAATATTGTTGAATGTTGCTGAAGCTTTTTTTTTTTTTTTTTTTTTTCCTAATGTATTGCAAGACGTGATGTGCTTGCATGTATAATATGTATTTTCCATCTTTGGTTTTTAACTTTATTGAGTACTGTTTCTTTGACATTTACATTTAATTTTGGTGTTTCTCACTTTGAAAGCGTGGCTTTTGGTAGCACTGCAATGTGTGGATGAGAAAATTTCTAGTTTTGGGTTATTTCAGTTGTTCCATTTTAAAGTGCAACATGGGAACAATAAGTGATCTTAACATGCTTGCTTTTTATTTTGTACAAGTTCAACGAAATGGTATTCTACTGCATGAGTTTTACTTCATTTCTCTTCCTCTTATTCAGACTCACTGTTGTTTGATTCCTTTTATTGACTTAAATTATTCTATTTTATTTGTGTTATATAGCATTGGTTTTCATTGCTGTGACTTTTAGATATTGTCCTGATAATTTGAATTTTGGCTTCCTTTGATCCAGCCTTTTTTACAAAGACACTTATTCTTCCTGAATGGTCCAACTGAGGGTCTAATGATAATATATGTAGCTCAGTTTTTCATAGGAATATCTTTATTCTCCTTTGTTGCACTTTGAATAATTAATATATGGATATCGAAAAGTTTCTTCATCACATCACATTGTTAATTATTTCTTTAATGTTCCTATTTCTTCTCTTTGCTATTTAGGCGCCAAGTGGTGGGTTCAGCACTTTGGGAAATCTTTTCCCTTTCTAAGTTGGATGCCAATTATCAGTCGTAAGAATTATGAATTCCTTGGTATGTTTGACTGTTAAGTTTCTGATGAACTCAATGCTCCTTTTCTGGATTATTTTGGATAAAGTCTTACATATTATTGAGTTTACTTTCAATTTTATAATTCATTTATATTCAAGTCATTTTGAGCTGAGTGCTTTGGGTTAGACAGATTGATAGAACCAAGTAAAAAATTTTAGGTTGCTCATGAATTTTTTTTTTTTTTTTCTTCATTACATGAAGGATTGTCATTGAAGTGGGAGTTGATGATTGATTGTTATGAAAGGTAGGAAAAGAGGAAAATTAGTAGTATAAGAAGAAGAATAAGAAGAAAAAAAAATTAGGGCCTTTAATTTGTTGTATCACCCGACAAGGATATTTAGAATATATAGAACATCCAAAAGGGCATTGAGAAGAGATGGACATGGAAAGAAAAGCTGATACGTAATGCTCTGTTTTGTTTTGTATTGGGTCATCTTGGGGTACTTTTATTTCTGTTTTTATCTTTTTTTTTTTAGAAATTTCTGTTTTTATCTTTAGTTTGGTTTGTTGTTTTTATGCTGGTTTGTATTGCATGTTTTGGATACTCCTTTAGTTTTGTTTAACTGTGGCTTGATTCGTTTCAGGGGGCTTTTGTTCTTCGATTGCATCATCTTTCTTTCAAGACTACTCATGCTTTGTTGTTCCACTCCCTTTCTATTTGTCCAAAGAACAAATTCAACTTTTAGAAATGCCAATGCCTGAGAAGCACTTAGTTACATGTTGATCTTTCTGATATGACACATACGGCACTCAGTTTTACTTTTCTCTCCTGCTATTTCTTGTTGCTTCATGGTATTGCAAGATTGTTACAGTGTATGACACACTTCTCACCCTTACCAAGTCCGGATGAATTGTGCAATCTATAAAAATTATTTGGACTAGCGGTGTACCGCTCAGTAAACAACTATTTTTTTATTAAAAAAAATAATAATAGTAGCAATTATTAGAGAAATTTATTTAGTGAAAGTTGTAGTTTTGCAAGTGAGAAGTTTTAATTTTGTATAATTTTGTCTTTTTGTGTTTTGATAACTAAATTATTTTAAGATAATAATAATAGTTTTTTTTTTATAATATTGAAGAAATTAAAAATATTTGGAATTAATTTGTATAATTACATTTAACATAAATGAATATTGCTTCTATTTCATTAAATTAGATATAAAATATATTATTTTTTTCTTTAAAAAATTTTGAAATTTGACTTTCATATATGTCAAGAATCAACAATGCACTATTAATAGAAACCCAACCTGCCATATATAATAACTGTAAAATAGCTTACTTTGGTATTTGATCTCATTTTGAATTTGAGCATAAGATAAGAAGAAAAATGGCACTACAAAAAATTAATCACTTTATATTAATAGAAAATTTTGGGCCAAAGTAGATAATGGCAGCAGAATGGTTAAAAGTAAGGGAAAGAAAACGTCAAATTGTTACTGTTATAGCTGCTTCAAGCAGAAATCAAATACTTTACTGACCTGCATGCCTTCTACCCCATTGATGCTAACAGTTATATCAGCTTCTTGAATCATTCCAACAACACCTATGACTTGGGTGGTTCTGCAAGGTCCTTCTATCACCAACCTTCTTACCAGTTTTCAAAGCACAAAACAGAACTAAAAAAAATTCATACATAGTTTTGCACTTATAAGGACTCTATTGATTTGGAATTCAATTCCAAATAAGATAATTTGAAACAGAGTCCAATTGGGAAGGAAGCAAAACGATCATACTAGTGCCTTCCCATCAGAACAGATGCCAAGAACTGAAGCTTTATGTCATCTTCCAGAGCACAATTCAATTTTCTCATCAATAACTAATGCAAATGCAGTCTCTGGACTTTTCATTATCGTATTTTATTAAATGATATTTAAAGAAAAATTGAAAATAACAATGAATTTTGGAAAGCAGGATCAGCATTGATCTAAAATATGGATATCTTCCTATCTATAATATAGATTGTAGAACAATGCGATTCTGGTTAAGACAAGGAAAAAAAAATTATTTTGATCTATAAAGGAATAAAGTGATATTTTTTAGACCAAAAAAAAAATGTACCGTTGGTTGAAAATTAAAAAGAATGCAGATGGGAGAGGAAGCAAAGGATGCTGATATTAGGGGAAATGCTAATGCAACAACAATGCCTAAGCAAGAGGCAAAGATGGTCACAACATCAATATTGGCTTGATAAATTGGTAAAGATGGAGACTGCATGAATGCTTGAGAAAGAGAATCTTAGTGAATGTCATGGTAGTCATAGGAGCAAGAGCATTAATTGTTTTATTAAATTCATCCCTCCCTTCTCCTATCAATTACGGTCTGCAAGGGCAAGAAAGTGGTGAAATTTTCTTCCTAGGGAGAATACCTAATGAGTGAGTATCACTTGAACCTCTATTGTTTCTGCTTATCAAATCACTAAAAACAGATTCCTTGACCATACATGGAGTCCCCAAATAAATAAATACGTATGGAGGGAAAAAAAAAAAAGAAAAATTAGAAATAGTCTAATTAACTTTGATAGGAAATTTTCTTCAATCTAAATATTGGACGAACTCTTTGGTTATTTAATTAACTTTTAGATTGCAATTTATGCAGCAAAATTTATAAAGAAATAACAAAGTGAACTCATGATTGGACCATTATCACATCCCTCTATTAAAATTGGTTTTTATCATCATTTAAACACTCAAAATAAAATTTAAAAAAACCTGCATATATAGGAATTATGAATAAAAAAAAATAGAGGAAAGAAAATATTAACCTCGAGGTTGAAGTAGACGGATCAGTCTCAAAGTTTTGCTCCGTCACTGAGCACTGCTTACAACAATCTAGAGAGAGATCACAGAGAAAAAAATGGAATTTAGAGAGAGAAAGGGTGGCAAACAAAGCTAATGAATTATCAAATATAGTAACCAGTCACGATATATACACAACTTAAATATTCCACCCAAAACTAAAGAACCAACGAATAGACATCCAAGATGGGTGACGTCAATTACTTTCATTCAAGACTATCACAATTTAGTGCTACATTGGATTTTTAACAATATAAATACAACATTAATATTTCATAACCTTCAAAACTTTGAATAATGCCAATAAAAGGTGCAACAACGGAGAGATTAATGCGTCTCAATAAAAGGAAATTTTCACAACAAAATTAGGAAATCAAAGTTTGCATGCGATGACGATTTTGAATAGGTAACTAATATTGTGTAGCATCAATTTCATGATTTATCGGCAAATAAGCATACAAATTCCACAAAGTTATTAGAATATCTTTTTGAACTTCAAGTTGCTGATACACCGCATAAAGGCCAATGTTCTTGCAAACATTACTCCCATGTATGCCAAGCCCGAGCTGTCTATCAATTATTTTGCATCTTACCTTGTGTTCAACCAAAGGCAATAAAATTGCTTCGCATTTCATCTAAAGGAATACCATGAAAACGTAATAAAGAGCCAAAACAAGAAAAAAACTCCATGAGAAAAACACCACAAATTGCAAAAACTAAAAGGAAATGATCATCTTAAACATTGAAACTCCATCTCATATATCATCTTTAAACCTCAATTATCATATTATATCATAACAAACGGTAGGTTAAGAAAAAGACATTAACCCATCTAAGCCTTGGAAAAGTATCCACCCCACTTCTTAATCCACATCCTCAATAAAAGCAATGCCACTTCTAGCACCCATAGAAGGACCATCCTCATCTATTACTCTGCCCATGTCTCGGCTAGTGCTTGGTACATCTTGGATTGGGTTGCAAATGCTTTCCAATTCTTTCATCTTGTCTTTAAATTCATCTGCCTCAGCGAGTTGATTCCCACAAAGCCACTGAATGGCCGACTCAATTGCATCTTCAATTTTCTTCTTATCAGCAGCAGAGAGTTTTGCACTTATCTTCTCATCTCTAAATCTCATGTTGTAAGCATAGTAGTCCAGTGCATTCTTGGCCTTGACCTTCTTTCTGTGTTCCTCATCCTCATACTTGTATTTCTCTGCCTTTTGTACCATCTTCTCAATCTCCTCTCCGGAAAGCCTGCCCTTGTCATCAATGACAGTAATCTTATTCTTCTGTCCTGTTGTTTTATCCTCGGCAAAGACATTCAGAATACCATTGGCATCAATGTCAAAGCAGACATGGATTCGTGGAACACCCCTAGGAGCAGGGGGAATGCCAGATAATTCAAAATTGCCTAGCAAATTGTTCTCACCGGTTCTATTTCGCTCACACTCATAGACCTGAATCAACACACCAAGCTGATTATCAGAATCGGTGGAAAGCACTTGCTCTTTCTTGATGGGGATGGTCATGTTCCTTGGAATCAATACGGTCATAATGTCACCAGTTGTCCCCAAACCAAGGGACCGAGGAGTGACATCGAGCAATAGAAGGTCCTTGACCATCTCATTACCCTTGCCACTCAGGATTGCAGCCTGGACTGCAGCACCATGGGCTACAGCCTCATCAGGGTTAATGCTCTTGTACAGCTCTTTACCATTGAAGAAATTCTGCAACAATTGTTGAACCTTAGGAATCCTAGTAGACCCACCAACGAGAACCACATCATGGACACTGGTTTTGTCCATCTTTGCATCACTCAAGCACTTCTTCACAGGTTCCATACACTTCCTAAATAAATCCATGTTAAGTTCTTCAAATCTAGCTCGGGTAATAGTTGAATAAAAATCAATATGCTCATAAAGGAAATCAATCTCAATTGTAGTTCGAGCAATGGATGACAGAGTCCTCTTGGCCCTTTCACAAGCAGTCCTTAACCTCCTCAATGCTCTTGGGTTACCACTAATATCCTTCTTATGCCTCCTCTTAAACTCCTTAATGAAGTGGTTCACCATCCTATTGTCAAAATCTTCCCCTCCTAAATGGGCATCTCCAGCTGTGGATTTCACCTCAAAAGTACCCTTTTCAATGGCAAGAAGAGAAACATCAAAAGTGCCACCACCTAGATCAAATATAAGCACATTCTTCTTACCAAAACTACTAGCTTTCTTGTCAAGCCCATAAACAATAGCAGCTGCAGTGGGCTCATTTATAATACACATTACATTTAGGCCAGCAATGACACCAGCGTCTATTGTAGCTTGACGCTGCGAGTCATTGAAATAAGCAGGAACAGTAACAACAGCATTCTTTATAGTGGTTTCAAGGTACGACTCAGCAATCTCTCGCATTTTCATGAGGACCATTGAAGAGATTTCCTCAGAGGAGAATTGCTTCTCTTCACCCTTGTATGTCACAATAATCATGGGTCTGTCACCAAGGCCAGCAATGACCTTAAAAGGCCATAGTTTCATGTCTCTTTGCACCGATGCATCGCTGTATCGCCTTCCAATCAATCTCTTAGCATCTGCATTTGATCAAAATCAACAAGTACAATAAGAAAAAGGAAATTGCTAAAATTAAAATTTATTTGGATACAAGGTAGAATTTCAAATAAACTGCAGTCTCAACAGCCCACTGTTCAATACCTCGGCCGTTTATAAATAAAAGAAAATAATGATTACTCATTTTAATTATTATTAGTTTGAAATTACATACCACAATTTTCTCAGCAAACAAACAGTATTATTGAAAAAAGAGGGAAAGCAACAAAAAAGCAAGAGTAACAAAAACCAAAAAACAAGTGTTAAGAAGTAAGGAACATACCAAAAACAGTGTTTGTTGGATTCTTAGAGACCTGATTCTTAGCAGCGTCTCCTATCAAACGTTCAGTATTAGTGAATGCGACAAAAGATGGTGTTGTTCTATTACCCTGGTCATTAGCTATGATCTCAACGTGATCATGTTGCCAAATTCCCACACAGGAGTAAGTCGTTCCTAGATCAATTCCGATTGCTGGCTTTGCACTTATCTTCTCATCTCTAAATCTCATGTAAGCATAGTTCTCCGGTGCATTCTTGGCCTCAACCTTCTTTCTGTGTTCCTTATCCTCATACTTGCATTTCTCTGCCTCTTGGACCATCTCCTCAATCTCCTCTCTGGAAAGCCTGCCCTTGTCATTAGTGACAGTAATCTTGTTCTTCTGTCCAGTTGTTTTATCCTCGACAAAGACATTCAGAATACCATTGGCATCAATGTCAAAGCGGACATTGATTTGTGGAACACCCCTAGGAGCAGGAGGAATGCCAGATAATTCAAATTTGCCTAGCAAATTGTTGTCAAGGATTCTAGTTCGCTCACCCTCATAGACCTGAATCAAGACTCCGGGCTGATTATCGGAATAGGTGGAAAACATCTGCTCTTTATTGATGGGGATGGTCGTGTTCCTTGGAATCAATATAGTCATGACGCCACCAGGTGTCTCCAAACCAAGGGACCGAGGCGTGACATCGAGCAATAGAAGGTCTTGGACCTTCTCATTGTCCTCACCACTTAGGATTGCAGCCTGAACTGCAGCACCATAGGCTACAGCCTCATCAGGGTTAATGCTCTTGTAAAGCTCTTTACCATTGAAGAAATCCTGCAACAATTGTTGAACCTTAGGAATCCTAGTAGACCCACCAATAAGAACCACATCATGGACATTGCTTTTGTCCATCTTTGCATCCCTTAAGCACTTCTCCACAGATTCCATACACTTCCTAAATAAATCCATGTTAAGTTCTTCAAATCTAGCTCGGGTAATAGTTGTGTAAAAATCAATACAGCCATAAAGGGAAACAATCTCAATTGTAGTTTGAGAATCGGATGAAAGAGTCCTCTTGGCCCTCTCACAAGCGGTCCTTAACCTCCTCAATGCTTTTGGGTTACCACTAATATCCTTCTTATGCCTCCTCTTAAACTCCTTAACAAAGAGGTTCACCATCCTATTGTCAAAATCTTCCCCTCCTAAATGGGTATCTCCAGCTGTGGATTTCACCTCAAAAGTACCCTCTTCAATAGTAAGAAGAGAAACATCAAAAGTGCCACCACCTAGATCAAATATAAGCACATTCTTCTTAACAAAACTACTGGCTTTCTTGTCAAGCCCATAAACAATAGCAGCTGCAGTGGGCTCATTTATAATACACATTACATTTAGGCCAGCAATAACACCAGCGTCCATTGTAGCTTGACGCTGCGAGTCATTGAAATAAGCAGGAACAGTAATAACAACATTCTTTATAGTGGTTTCAAGGTATGTCTCAGCAATCTCTTGCATTTTCATGAGGACCATTGAAGAGATTTCCTCAGAGGCGAATTGCTTCTCTTCACCCTTGTACTTCACAACAATCATGGGTCTGTCACCAGGGCCAGCAATGACCTTAAAAGGCCATAGTTTCATGTCCCTTTGCACCGATGCATCGCTGTATCGCCTTCCAATCAATCTCTTAGCATCTGCATTTGATCAAAACAACAAGTACAATAAGAAAAAGGAAATTGCTAAAATTAAAATTTATTTGGATACAAGGTAGAATTTCAAATAAACTGCAGTCTCAACAGCCCTCTATTCAATACCTCGACCGTTTACAAATAAAAGAAAATAATGATTACTCATTTTAATTATTATTAGTTTGAAATTACATACCACAATTTTCTCAGCAAACAAACAGTATTATTGAAAAAAGAGGGAAAGCAACAAAAAAGCAAGAGTAACAAAAACCACAATACAAGTGTTAAGAAGTCAGGAACATACCAAAAACAGTGTTTGTTGGATTCTTAGAGACCTGATTCTTAGCAGCGTCTCCTATCAAACGTTCAGAATTAGTGAATGCGACACAAGATGGTGTTGTTCTATTACCCTGGTCATTAGCTATGATCTCAACATGATCATGTTGCCAAATTCCCACACAGGAGTAAGTCGTTCCTAGATCAATTCCGATTGCTGGCTTTGCACTTATCTTCTCATCTCTAAATCTCATGTTGTAAGCATAGTTCTCCAGTGCATTCTTGGCCTCAACCTTCTTTCTGTGTTCCTCATCCTCGTACTTGTATTTCTCTGCCTCTTGGACCATCTTCTCAATCTCCTCTCTGGAAAGCCTGCCCCTGTCATTAGTGATAGTAATCTTGTTCTTCTGTCCAGTTGTTTTATCCTCAGCAAAGACATTCAGAATACCATTGGCATCAACGTCAAAGCGGACATTGATTTGTGGAACACCCCTAGGAGCAGGAGGAATGCCAGATAATTCAAATTTGCCTAGCAAATTGTTGTCACGGGTTCTAGCTCGCTCACCCTCATGGACCTGAATCAACACTCCACGCTGATTGTCAGAAGAGGTGGAAAAAATCTGCTCTTTCTTCTTGGGGATGGTCGTGTTCCTTGGAATCAATACAGTCATAACGCCACCAGCTGTCTCCAAACCAAGGGACTGAGGAGTGACATCGAGCAATAGAATGTCCTTGACCTTCTTGTTACCGTCACCACTCAGGATTTTAGCCTGAACTGCAGCACCATAGGCTACAGCCTCATCAGGGTTAATGCTCTTGTAAAGCTCTTTACCATTGAAGAAATCCTGCAACAATTGTTGAACCTTAGGAATCCTAGTAGACCCACCAATAAGAACCACATCATGGACATTGCTTTTGTCCATCTTTGCATCCATCAAGCACTTCTCCACAGGTTCCATACACTTCCTAAATAAATCCATGTTAAGTTCTTCAAATCTAGCTCGGGTAATAGTTGTGTAAAAATCAACACCGTCATAAAGGAAATCAATCTCAATTGTAGTTTGAGCAGAGGATGAAAGAGTCCTCTTGGCCCTCTCACAAGCGGTCCTTAACCTCCTCAATGCTCTTGGGTTACCACTAATATCTTTGTTATGCCTCCCCTTAAACTCCTCAACAAAGTGGTTCACCATCCTATTGTCAAAATCTTCCCCTCCTAAATGGGTATCTCCAGCTGTAGATTTCACTTCAAAAATACCCTCTTGAATGTTAACAAGAGAGACATCAAAAGTGCCACCACCTAGATCAAAGATAAGCACATTCCTCTCACCAAAACTACCGGCTTTCTTATCAAGCCCATAAGCAATAGCAGCAGCAGAGGGCTCATTTACAATACACATCACATTCAGGCCAGCAATGACACCAGCGTCCATTGTAGCTCCACGCTGCGAATCATTGAAATAAGCAGGAACAGTAACAACAGCATTCTTTACAGTGGTTCCAAGGTACGCCTCAGCAATCTCGCGCATTTTCATGAGGACCATTGAAGAGATTTCCTCAGAGGTGAATTGCTTCTCTTCACCCTTGTATGTCACTACAATCATGGGTCTGTCGCCAGGGCCAGCAATGACCTTAAAAGGCCATAGTTTCATGTCCCTTTGCACCGAGGCATCGCTGTATCGCCTTCCAATCAACCTTTTAGAATCTGCATTTGATCAAAATCAACGAGTACAACAAAGAAAAAAAAATTGCTAAAGTTAAAATTTATTTAGATACAGGGTAGAATTTCAAATAAACTGCAGTCTCAACAGTCCTCTGTTCAATTTCTCGACCGTATGAAGAGATCAAACTACAAGTCTCGAGCCCAAAATGAAAATAAATAAAAGAAAATTATGATTACTCATATTAATTATTATCAGTTTGTAATTGCATACCATAATTTTCTCCGGGAACAAACAGGACTACTGGAAAAAGTGGGAAAGCAACGAAAAACCGGAGTAACGAAAACCAAAATCAAGTGTTAGGAAGTCAAGAACATACCAAAAACAGTATTGGTTGGATTCATGGTGACCTGATTCTTGGCAGCGTCTCCAATCAAACGTTTAGTATCAGTGAACCCCACATAAGATGGTGTCGTTCTATTCCCCTGGTCGTTAGCTATGATCTCAACGTGATCATGTTGCCAAACTCCCACACAAGAGTAAGTTGTTCCCAGATCAATTCCTATTGGCGGACTCTCTCCTTTACCAGCCATGGATATTAGCCACCAAAATTTACAAGAAAATAGAGCAGCAAAAGAAAAATCTCAGAGACACCTCACTATTCTGTACGTGTGTTTCGTGAAGAACTGAGAGTAGGAGCTGGTTTCTTAAAGGTGGAGATGTGCTGTCTCTTCAAAGTTTTGTTGTGCATGATCAGCCATTAGATTAAGAATTTGGACGGCTAGGATGGTTCCGTTGACGAGTGTTGAACTCCTGCTTTTGTTTCGTGCATTTGCTCCAAAAGGTGTGGGCCAGTGCTATTTTGTATTTATTGCTTTTTTACAATATTTTTAAGTGTATTTCATAATAAAAACATTTGATTGGATGGAATGTTTTTTTTTTTAAAACAGAAACATAATAAATAAAAATGTAAAATTATATTAAAAATAAAATAATAAAAAATCTAAATGCCCTCCCTCCTTATTCTGTCCCCGTCCCACCTCCTAACCTTAATTTTAACCCCATTGCCACTAATAATTATATTAAAATTTTAATTTGGATGAAACTTATTTTACAATATCACTAATTTTAATAAATTTTTAATATTTTATTATAATGTTTAAAATCTTATTAATCCTTTAAAATATAAAAAATAAATCCTATAATAAAATATTTTTAAATTTATCCTTCCTAAAAATAATATACTTACTGTTATTGAATGAAGAAATTTGTAGATAATTAAAAATAATTTAGACTGCTAATCAACGTTAAAATTAAAAATAATTTAGATTGTAAAGAGGAAAAAAAAGAATAAATTTAACTCTGTAAATACAGTCCTTTTTTTTAATTCTGATATGTATTAGAAAATAGAATTATTATCAATTAATTATTACTGAATTTTTAGCTATATTTTTTTTAAAATTAGTAGGTAATAATTCCACTTTTTTTTCAGTGTATTCCCGAGAAATAGAAAAAAAAAATTCCCCTTCATTTTCCTGAGAAACAAGGAGGAAAATTTTTCCTTTCTCACTAAGCCATTTAATTTTGCTACGCTCTCTTGCTTTTTGTAATAGAACATTCACCTGCTAATTTTTATTGCAGACCATATAATTCATGAAACCAAATTTTCATGCGTCATGCATTGCTTTAAAAATGTGCTGCCTTAATGGCAAAAGCTAATCACTTTATATTAATAGAAAGGCAAAAGGCTCATTTTAGCCTTGCTCAAAAGTTAAATAAGTCCTTAAATTCTTTTTTGGTCTAAAGAAGCCCTTCAGCTATTTAAAATGACATACTTAACTCCAAAGTTAACAAAGCACGCCGTCTAATGGAATTAGGGATTGCACCAAAAATGCAGAGTCAAATACTAGCACTTCATGGTTCATTGCATACCAGGTTGGAATAAAGCCTTCTCTAAACCATTCAAGCACCCAACTGGTTAATATCTGACTCTATGCCAGGCCGGCTAAGTGGGAAAATCAAAGTTCAAATATCTCTCTCCATTATTGTCAAGGTATTGGATCATCATCCCAAGAGAAGGAAGTGGAGTGTTGTGGTACAAAGTTGGAACGTATAGTTAGTAGTCAACTTGTCTTTTTATTAATCTGAGATCATATTTATATGTATGGCTAAACGTGACAAGTTTATTTACGTTGCCAAGCTCTCTGAGTAGGTGGAGTGCTACGATGAGATGGTGGATGCCATGAAAAAATGTGGCTAAACTTAATGTGGAATCTGCTATCAGTTGAATACAACAAAAATTTACGGAGGTTTATCCTCTTAACTCTAAGGCATGTTCAGAGATTAAAGTTACCTGCTTTAATAGAGAGAACAGCATCACGCTTTAATTCATTAATTGTCTATCAATTGTCGTTAAGCAAAAAGTGGACACTGCCTTCATATAGGGATTTTAACAATGGATGTCATGGTGCATACTGCAAAAGAAATTGAGGAATCTAAATTAATGGAATTTGAGGAATCTCAGTTTTTTTGTCAAGTTTCATGAGGGATGAGCAAAGGTATGTGAAAGTATAACAAAGCAAGACAAACATCCAAGCATGCGTTTTGGGGGAGTATACCTTGGAAGAAATATTGGAGCTAGGTCGAGCTAGTAGGACCTATGAGACGATCCAAATGGTCAGGAGCAGCAGTTATTGAAGCAAAATGTGAGGGAATGGGTGTGATCGAGTGATACAGGGAGGATTTAAGGAGCAATGATATATTTGAGAGAAGAATATAATACAACTGTGTTATTGAGTGATAAAAGGAGGATTAAAGGAGCAAAGATACATTTAAGAGAAGAATATAATACAACTTAGTGCATTATATCTACCTGATTGGGTTTGGCATTGAATTTCTTAATATTCTCTTATGAGATCTTGAATTCATCTGAAAGGGCATGCCGCCTTGCAAAGCAAGCGTTCGATGAAGCAACATCAAAGCTTGACAATTCACCCAAACTCATGAATGTTACCTGGCAAGCATTCCCAATCACCACCCTAAAGCAGCCCCAGTAGCAAGAGCATCCTTTCCGATGGCATTCCCTGTCTTCAAACATAATCTATCTCAGGTATAGTATTCTCTAGTGGCATCTCCACTGCCATCTCCCAGATTCCCATCACATCACATTCATCACCATCATCGCGGTCATCCTCATTCCCTTCAATAAGAGTATCTGTCAATAATATGCATAACCATACTAACCAAGAGATTCAATGTCAGAGTTGTTATCTTCATATCAAATTTGAACTTTGAAGGTGCCCTATTGATTCCATGCAATTCATCATTGCCGCTGTCAATGTCCAGCAAGTTGGATCTATTTGAGCAGAAGATTAAAGAGATAACAGTGGTCATTGGAGGAAAATGGTCGTCAGTGGTAGCATAACCACGTGACTAAGGTTTGGTTCAAAGTAAACTGATATATATTAATTTTGGAGTTAAAAGTGTCAATTTAAATATTTGAAGGGCTTCTTTGAACTAAAAAAAAGTTTAAGGGTTTATTTGATTTTTGAGCATTTGTTTAAGGGGCCAAATAGGATTTTTGCCTAATAGTAAAAATTGGGCCAAGCGGATAATGGCAGCAGAATTCTTGGCTGCTAAAAGTGCATGCAAGGACAGAAAATATCCACATAACTTTTAAGTTATACATGGTTAAAACTGGGGGAAAGAATGCGTCAAATTGTTACTGTTACAGCTGCTTCAAGCAGAATTCAAATACTTTACTGACCTGCATACCTTCCACCCCATTGATGCTAACAGCTATATCAGTTTCTTGAATCATTCCAACAACATCTATGACTTGGGTGATTACTAACCTTCTTACCTGTTTCCAAAGCACAAAACTGAACAAAAAAAATATTCATACATAGTTTCGCACTTATAAGGGCTCTACTAATTTGGAATTCAAGTCCAGATAAGATAATCAGAAAGAGAGTCCAACAGGGAAGGAAGCAAAATGATCATACCAGTGCCTTCCTCTCAGAACAGATGCCAAGAACTGAAGCTTCATATCATCCTCCAGAGCACAAGTCAATTTTCTCATCAATAACTAATGCAAATGCAGAATGTGGACTTCTCATTATCGTATTTTATTAAATGATATTTAAAGGAAAATTGAAAAGAACAATGAATGGCATGCTGGAAAGCAGGATCAGTATTGATCTAAAATATGGATGTCTTCCTATCCATAGTATAGATCGTAGAACAATGCAATTCTGATTAAGACAAAAAAAAAGTTATTTTGATCTATAAAAGGAATAAAGTGGTATTTTTTGCACCACAAAAAATAATGTACTGTTGAAAATTGAAAGAATGGAGGTAGGAAAGGAAGCAAAAGATGCTGATATAAAGAGAAATGCAGATGCAACAACAATGTCTAAGCAAGAGGCAAAGATGGACACAACATCAATGCTAGATAAATCGATGTTATAACAAGCACGCAAATCTAAGGCACACACACAAATTGCACAATCACACAGTATTAAAAATAGAAGAAGAATAATATAGGATTTAACGTGGTTCAACCGTAAGGTCTACGTCCACAGGCAAGACAAGAAAAAAAGTTCTACTATGATGAAAAGAGCAAGATATAATTAATCAGAACTTTCAAACCCTAACCACAGTATGTTTCCCGAATATCTCACAACTCTACCGCAAAGGGTCGAATATTACAATATTTATCGGCCTGTGCCCTCCGCTACCACCACTAATCTCACTTTTTATCCCAATCGGGTAGCAACCAGAAATTTTCGAGTCGGGTCACAATTCGGGTTCATGAAAAACATATCCAAAATTCAAGTCACAAAAATAACGATTGATAAAGATGGAGACTGCATTAATGCTTGAGAAAGAGAATCTTAGTGAATGTCAAGGTAGTCATAGAGCAAGAGCATTAACTGTTTTATTAAACCAGGATTCATCCCAGCCTTCTTCTATCAATTACGGTCTGCAAGTGCAAGAAAGTGGTGAAAATTTCTTCCTAGGGGGAATTCCTAATGAGTATCACTTGAACCTCTATTGTTTCTGCTTCTCAAATCACTGAAAACAAATTCCTTGACCATACATGGAGTCCACACATTAATATGTCCCAAAACATCTCTTTCTTTCAAATGATTGCCCATCATCTACCACAACACACGGCTCATTTCTAGTACCATATATTTCATTTGTTAGCAATAGTTGATGACCTGATTCACATCATTTCAATTTTTTTTCTCTTACCATACACAAATTGGAGTGTGTAGCATCAATTTCATGTTTTATCAACAAATAAGCATACATATTCCACAAACTTACTAGAATATCTTTGTGAACTTCAAGTTACAGATACACCACACACAGGTCAATGTGCTTGCAGACATGATTCCCATGCATGCCAAGCTCGTGCTCTCTATCCATTATTTTGCATCTTACCTTGTGTTCAATCAAAGTCTTAAGTGCTTAATACAAATTTAGTAGCAACACTAAACACTCAATGTTTCCTTTACTGGAGATTATCCTTTGTTGCTCTAGCCTCACATGGCAATGGCACTACTAGTTAGTGGCGGATGTAAAGCAATAAAATTGCTTCGCATTTCATCTAAAGGAATACCACGAAAACGTAATAAAGAGCCAAAAAAATGAAAAAAACTCCATAAGAAAAACACCACAAATTGCAAAAACTAAAAGGAAATGATCACCTTAAATATTGAAACTCCATCTCATATATCATCCTTAAACCTCGATTATCATATTAGATCATAACAAATGGCAGATTAAGAAAAAGACATTAACCCATCTAAGCCTTGGAAAAGTATCCACCCCACTTCTTAATCCACGTCCTCAATAATGGGCCCAATGCCACTTCTAGCACCCATAGAAGGACCATCCTCATCTATGACTCTGCCCATGTCACGGCTAGTGCTTGGTACCCCTTGGATTGGGTTGTAGATGCTTTCCAACTCTTTCATCTTGTCTTTAAATTCATCTGCCTCAGCGAGTTGATTCCCACCAAGCCACTGAATGGCCAACTCAATTGCATCTTCAATTTTCTTCTTATCAGCAGCGGAGAGTTTTGCACTGATCGTCTCATCTCTAAATCTCATATTATAGGCATAGTTCTCCAGTGCATTCTTGGCCTTGACCTTCTTTTTGTGCTCCTCATCCTCATACTTGTACTTCTCTGCCTCTTGGACCATCTTCTCAATCTCCTCTCTGGAAAGCCTGCCCTTGTCATTAGTGATAGTAATCTTGTTCTTCTGTCCAGTTGTTTTATCCTTGGCAAAGACATTCAGAATACCATTGGCATCAATGTCAAAGCAGACATCGATTCGTGGAACACCCCTAGGAGCAGAAGGAATGCCAGATAATTCAAATTTGCCTAGCAAATTGTTCTCATGGGTTCTATTTCGCTCACCCTCATAGACCTGAATCAACACTCCAAGCTGATTATCAGAATCAGTGGAAAACACTTGCCTTTTCTTGATGGGGATGGTCGTGTTCCTTGGAATCAATACAGTCATAACGCCACCAGCTGTCTCCAAAACAAGGGACCGAGGAGTGACATCGAGCAATAGAAGGTCCTCGACCTTCTCATTACCCTCACCGCTCAGGATTGCAGCCTGGACTGCAGCACCATAGGCTACAGCCTCATCAGGGTTAATGCTCTTATACAGCTCTTTACCATTGAAGAAATCCTGCAACAATTGTTGAACCTTAGGAATCCTAGTAGACCCACCAACGAGAACCACATCATGGACACTGGTTTTGTCCATCTTTGCATCACTCAAGCACTTCTTCACAGATTCCATACACTTCCTAAATAAATCCATGTTAAGTTCTTCAAATCTAGCTCGAGTAATAGTTGCATAAAAATCAATATGCTCATAAAGGAAATCAATCTCAATTGTAGTTCGAGCAGTGGATGACAGAGTCCTCTTGGCCCTTTCACAAGCAGTCCTTAACCTCCTCAATGCTCTTGGGTTACCACTAATATCCTTCTTATGCCTCCTCTTAAACTCCTTAACGAAGTGGTTCACCATCCTATTGTCAAAATCTTCCCCTCCTAAATGGGCATCTCCAGCTATGGATTTCACCTCAAAAGTACCCTCTTCAATGGTAAGAAGAGAAACATCAAAAGTGCCACCACCTAAATCAAAGATAAGCACATTCTTCTTACCAAAACTACTAGCTTTCTTGTCAAGCCCATAAACAATAGCAGCTGCAGTGGGCTCATTTATAATATACATTACATTTAGGCCAGCAATGACACCAGCGTCCATTGTAGCTTGACGCTGCGAGTCATTGAAATAAGCAGGAACAGTAACAACAGCATTCTTTATAGTGGTTTCAAGGTGCGTCTCAGCAATCTCTCGCATTTTCATGAGGACCATTGAAGAGATTTCCTCAGAGGCGAATTGCTTCTCTTCACCCTTGTATGTCACAATAATCATGGGTCTGTCACCAGGGCCAGCAATGACCTTAAAAGGCCATAATTTCATGTCCCTTTGCACCGATGCATCGCTGTATCGCCTTCCAATCAATCTCTTAGCATCTGCATTTGATCAAAATCAACAAGTACAATGAGAAAAAAGAAATTGCTAACATTAAAATTTATTTGGATACAAGGTAGAATTTCAAATAAACTGCAGTCTCAACAGCCCTCTGTTCAATATCTCGACCATTTATACTCAACTCAACTCAACTCAACTAAGCCTTTATCCCAAAAATTTGGGGTCGGCTATACCACAATTTGAAATTACATACCACAATTTTCTCAGCAAACAAACAGTACTATTGGAAAAAGGGAAAGCAACAAAAAAGCAATAGTAACAAAAACCACAATACAAGTGTTAAGAAGTCAGGAACATACCAAAAACAGTGTTTGTTGGATTCTTAGAGACCTGATTCTTAGCAGCGTCTCCTATCAAACGTTCAGTATTAATGAATGCGACACAAGATGGTGTTGCTCTATTACCCTGGTCATTAGCTATGATCTCAACGTGATCATGTTGCCAAATTCCCACACGGGAGTATGTCGTTCCTAGATCAATTCCGATTGCTGGCTTTGCACTTATCTTCTCATCTCTAAATCTCATGTTGTAAGCATAGTTCTCCAGTGCATTCTTGGCCTCAACCTTCTTTCTGTGTTCCTCATCCTCATACTTGTATTTCTCTGCCTCTTGGACCATCTTCTCAATCTCCTCTCTGGAAAGCCTGCCCTTGTCATTAGTGATAGTCATCTTAGTCTTCTGTCCAATTGTTTTATCCTCAGCAAAGACATTCAGAATACCATTGGCATCAATGTCAAAGCGAACAGTGATTAGTGGAACACCCCTAGGAGCACGAGGAATGCCAGATAATTCAAATTTGCCCAGCAAATTGTTGTCACGGGTTCTAACTCGCTCACCCTCGTAGACCTGAATCAACACTCCAACCTGATTATCAGAATAGGTGGAAAATATCTGCTCTTTCTTGATGGGGATGGTCGTGTTCCTTGGAATCAATACACTCATAATGCCACCAGCTGTCTCCAAACCAAGGGACCGAGGCGTGACATCGAGCAATAGAAGGTCCTTGACCTTCTCGTTACCCTCACCACTCAGGATTGCAGCTTGAACTGCAGCACCATAAGCTACAGCCTCATCAGGGTTAATGCTCTTGCAAAGCTCTTTACCATTGAATAAGTCCTGCAACAATTGTTGAACCTTAGGAATCCTAGTAGACCCACCAACGAGAACCACATCATGGACACTGGTTTTGTCTATCTTTGCATCACTCAAGCACTTCTTCACAGATTCCATACACTTCCTAAATAAATCCATGTTAAGTTCTTCAAATCTAGCTCGGGTAATAGTTGTGTAAAAATCAATACCGCTATAAAGGAAATCAATCTCAATTGTAGTTCGAGCAGTGGATGAGAGAGTCCTCTTGGCCCTTTCACAAGCAGTCCTTAACCTCCTCAATGCTCTTGGGTTACCACTGATATCCTTGTTATGCCTCCTCTTAAACTCCTGAACAAAGTGGTTCACCATCCTATTGTCAAAATCTTCCCCTCCTAAATGGGTATCTCCAGCTGTAGATTTCACCTCAAAAATACCCTCTTCAATGTTAACAAGAGAGACATCAAAAATGCCACCACCTAGATCAAAGATAAGCACATTCCTCTCACCAAAACTACGGGCTTTCTTGTCAAGCCCATAAGTAATAGCAGCAGCAGTGGGCTCATTTACAATACACATCACATTCAGGCCAGCAATGACACCAGCGTCCATTGTAGCTTGACGCTGCGAATCATTGAAATAAGCAGGAACAGTAACAACAGCATTCTTTACAGTGGTTTCAAGGTACGCCTCAGCAATCTCGCGCATTTTCATGAGGACCATTGAAGAGATTTCCTCAGAGGTGAATTGCTTCTCTTCACCCTTGTGTGTCACTACAATCATGGGTCTGTCACCAGGGCCAACAATGACCTTAAAAGGCCATAGTTTCATGTCCCTTTGCACCGAGGCATCGCTGTATCTCCTTCCAATCAACCTTTTAGAATCTGCATTTGATCAAAATCAACAAGTACAATAAAGAAAAAAGAAATTGCTAAAATTAAAAATTATCTGGATACAGGGTAGAATTTCAAATAAACTGCAGTCCTCCGTTCAATTTCTCGACCGTTTAAAGAAATCTAACTACAAGTCTCCAGCCCAAAATGAAAATAAATAAAAGAAAATTATGATTACTCATATTAATTATTATCAGTTTGTAATTGCATACCATAATTTTCTCCGGAAACAAACAGGACTACTTGAAAAAGAGGGAAAGCAACGAAAAACCCAGAGTAACGAAAACCAAAATGCAAGTGCTAGGATGTCAAGAACATACCAAAAACAGTGTTGGTTGGATTCATGGTGACCTGATTCTTAGCAGCGTCTCCAATCAAACGTTTAGTATCAGTGAACCCCACATAAGATGGTGTCGTTCTATTCCCTTGGTCGTTAGTTATGATCTCAACGTGATCATGTTGCCAAACTCCCACACAAGAGTAAGTTGTTCCCAGATCAATTCCTATTGGCGGACTCTCTCCTTCACCAGCCATGTATATTAGCCACCAAAATTTACTCGAAAATAGAGCAGCAAAAGAAAAATCTCAGAGACATCTCACTATCGTGTGTGTGTGTTTCTTGAAGAACTGAGAGCAGGAGCTGGTTTCTTAAAGGTGGTGAAATGGTGTTTCTCCAAAAGTTCTGTTGTGCATGATGAGCTATGGATTGAGATTTTGGACGGCTAGGATGGTTCCGTTGATGAGTGTGGAACTCCTGCTTTTGTTTCTGATACTTGTTCAAAAAAGTGTTCGGCTAGTGCTATTTTGAATTTATTGCTTTTTTACTATATTTTTAAATTTAATTTGGAGGAAACTTATTTTGCAATATTACTAATTTTAATAATTTTTTTAATATTTTATTATAATGTTAAAATTTTATCATCCCTTTCTCTTTTTGTCAATTTTGCTTTAATGAAATATAAAAATATTTTTAATCCTTTAAAATATAAAAAAAATAAATAATTTGAATTTAATCCTATAATAAATATTTTTAAATTAATCCTTCCTAGAAATAATATAATTTTACTATACTGTTATTGAATGAAGAAATTTGTAGAAAATTAAAAATAATTTAGACTGCTAATCAACATTAAAAGTAAAAATAATTTTGATTGCAAAGATAAAGGAAAAAAAAAAAACAAAGAATGAATTCAATGAGTGCAAAAGGTGAATTATTTTCTATTTTGACTGATAAAAAAAAATAGACATTTATTATAATTTAAAAAAAATTAATTTAATTGATTATATTATTTTTTTATTTAACTTCAAATTCATTATATAAGAATTATGAGTCCAAGTGCAATTTAGGCTTTGTGTATTTTACGAAAAATATTTTTTTAAAAAATATTTTTTATATTTTTTAGTGTTTGGAGGTATTTAAGAAAAAAAAATAATTATTTTTTATTTTTTAAATTTTAAAAATTTTATTAAAATATAAACACATATAAATATATATAAAATAAATAAATATTATTAATTTAATATTATAATTAAATAATAAAAAGTATTTTTATAAAAAATAT
Organism: Hevea brasiliensis; assembly: GCF_030052815.1. Taxonomy (NCBI): domain Eukaryota; kingdom Viridiplantae; phylum Streptophyta; class Magnoliopsida; order Malpighiales; family Euphorbiaceae; genus Hevea; species Hevea brasiliensis. Next base: position 5,529,443 of record NC_079493.1, on the reverse strand, counting down.
CTTTTAAAAAAATATTTTCCATATATAAAACATTTTTTTTAAATCGGAGCCTTAATATAAGTATCTTAACATTGAAGTCTTGGAGATGCTCTTTTCTTCGCCAGTACAAGTGTTGGTATTATTTTTTTCAAAAGAAAACATTTTCAAAAGGAACTTATCCTCAGCGTCCATGCAAGAGCAGTAAAGCATCATGAGTAGGACAATGCCTTTTTTTAATTGGAAGGTCCAACAAGGAGAAAAGGAGAATAAAAAAAATTCAAAAAATCCTGTAAATATATTTTTTTTTATTCTGACGTGTATAAGAAAATAGAGTTGTTATGAATTTTTAGCTATATTTTTTATCATTAATAGAATTAATTTGTATATCTCAAATAAAATTTATTGGTTTTACTGAATTTATATTCATTTTATTATCACTAATCACTAATAGTATAATTTCTTTTTCTTTTTATTTTTAAATTAAAAAGAATAAGAGTAATTAATACCATAAAATAAAAAAAAATCAGGTTTATTTGCTGCTGCATTGACTATAGACTAATTCCTCTTTTGTTGGGGAGTATTGAATACCATCTAGGGTTTCCTCATCTGGGATCTTCAGAGAAGATGATCAAGTTGGCCCTTGTAAATAATTTGATATATTATCTCCTTTCAACCCTTTACAAAATGTGGCAAAAGAAGAAAAATCCATTAATCACGCCATCGTCTTCACCTTGTAAGAATTACGTGTGAATAGGGGCGAGTATTATTTAGTTTGAACCGAATAAATTGAATTGAACAATTTTAATTCGATAATTCGATTCAATTTTTAAGATAAATCGATTCGATTTAATTTTACATTTTAAGAATTTCGATTATTTTGATTCGATTCGATTTTTTAGAGAAAAAAATAGTAGAAGTGAACCGAATCGAATTACTTCATTTATTTTAAAATTGATTTATTTTTATAAGAAATTTATCAATTATATATAATTATATATATATATAAATTATTTAATTTCATTGATCAATGATTGTTAGATTCAAACCAATATCAAAATCATACTTAATAACTTAAAAATCAAGTATAAATTAAAAAATTTTTCAAAACTCAAAAACCAATTGGTTCAAATCGAACAGAACTGAAATAGAGCAATTCGATTTTATTTTTCATTTATTTTAGTTTGATTTGATTTCTAAAATATGATAATTTTATTAATTTAGTTTTGATGATTCAATTCGATTCAATTTGAATCGAATACTCAGTTCTATGTATGAGATCACTCCAATAATATTTTCGACATCCGACTCGGTTATTGATAGAGTGAATAAATCTACCATCTCGATTTCCTAATATTTAGCATGATATATATTTATTTGTATATGATAAAATTAAGTTATAAAATAAGGACCCTAAATTTGAGTTATGAAATATGGTTCAATTGTAAGTAAATAGGAAGATAAATAAGTCGACAACCTAATAAATAGTAAAATAAAAAGTAATTTGTTGTGAAAAATTAAAAATAAAAGTAATTAATGAGCGTAATAGTAGTATATACAAAATCATATTCATAAATACATAATCATGAATGTCAAGCAAAATTATTATTGAAAAATAATTCTATTGAACTTCAATGGTTGAGAAAAAGATGATATATAAATTTAAAATTATTATAACCTTTTTTTATTATATCTTGAAAATTATAATAAAAAATATTTAAATATAATAAGTACGATTTTTCAAAAATATTTTTAAGGTATATTTTTAAATTTCACGCATACACATATATATATATATATTGTCACTTTCTATAATGTATCCCTTTTTTGTATTAATAATAATAAATACTATTTAATTTAAGTATAATTAAATGAATTTATATGAGATTACTCAACCACTAAAATTTTTAATTTTTAATTTTAGGAAGATGTACGTAAAAGTGTCACTTTACACTTGGCCTTTGTTTGAGAAAGTTTTTTAAAATAATGGGAAGTTTTTCGAAGTTTAAAAATCTTGATTTTATGTTTAAAAGAGTAAAATGTTTTTTAAAGTAAGATTTTTAAAAGATTTGAAAAATTTTAAAAAATCTTAATTTTCTATCCATTAAATTGATAGATTAACAAATTTTTTCTTTAAAATCTTTAAATATTATAAAAAAAATTTATTTTCCTCTTAAATATTAAAAAATTATAAAAATTTTAAAACTTAAAAAATTTTACTACGAAAAGTTTTACTTTATAAAACTTTACTCTACCATCCCAAACAAAGTGTCAAGGAATTCACTCAATTATGGTAAGTATAATACGTTAGTTTGTCTCTATTATCACTTTAAATCCAAATTACTCTATGTGTCACTATAAAAAATTATTTTTTAGTATAGTGGTTCCTACAACTAATTTTTTACAATTTTTAATATTAATTTTATAATTTTAAACTAATTAATTTAATATAATTAAAAATAAATCTAATAAAAAATAATTAATTTTTTGATATCCTTAATTTTTAATTTAATTTAAAAGAGATTACTTCCCATTAATAATTCCACTTTTTTCAATGTTTTCCTCAGAAATAGAAAAAAAATTTTCCTCTTCATTTTCCTGAGAAACAAGCAGAAAAAATTTTCCTTTCTCACTAAGCCATTTTAATTTTGCTACGCTCTCTTGCTTATTGTAATAGAACATTCACCTGCTAATCTTTTATTGCAGGCCATATAATTTACGAAACCAAATTTTCATGACCCAGGTACTTCATGCATTGCTTTATAAATGTGCTACCTTAATGGCAAAATGCATTCAATATCAAGCTGATAATGGGGCTCAAGCAGTTCAAATCTTTAACTCATGGACCACAGAACTTAGCCCTGTTGATTTTCAGTCGTCCATACTTGAAGCATATTGTGATACAATGAAAAAAAAAAACACATCCAAATCTCAATCTGATTATGCAAATGGATCTGGGCTTGCTTGAGAGGCTAACTTTAACCGGTGTGGATGTAGTTAGCTTGGATTAGACAGTGGATATGCTTGAAAGTAGGAAGCGATTGTGACCCGACATCACAGTTCAGGGAAATGTAGGAGACGATGTTGAAGCGGGAGCGGAATTATCGAATTATCCATTGACATATATACGCATGAATTTGCTCAAGCAGATCGTTTTGAGAGGCTTGCATCGTTTACATCATGTGCAATGCAAGCGCAGGCAGGATTAATTTCTTTAGATTTATCAGGTATCCCATGCACGGTTCATTAAAAAAAAACTAATTCCTTTGTGTCCGTCGCTGATTCTCTTAATAAATTTTTTTTTCTAAGAATTGAGGCTAAACTCTTCATTTAAGAATGCATTAGAACTTACTACTACATGGATGGTTTATGTTTTCTTTAATTTTTGTTACGACCCAAAATTTTGTGTCGCGACCGGCGCATAATTTAAGTATTCTTAAATCATGCAAGTCTTATCAAAGTATCTTAAAAAAATATATTATCATTTACTAACCTAAAAAAATAGATAAAATCTAAATAAATAAAATACTAAATAAACAACCTAAATATCACATAAGTAAACTGCGGAGTCTTTATAGATTTCAAATAAAAACTTAAACTGTTCAATAAACTAAACTAATTATTAGCCCGAGAAAATATGAATTCGGGTATACCATGAGAACAAAAAAAAATTGTCCGTCTCCAGAAAATGGACTGAATATTTAGATCAGCTGCAGAATTCTACTGATTTGAAACAGATAACAAACAGAGAAAATATGGTTTGAACTAATGCTCAGTGAATAATAATTATAGCACACAATGGAATAGGAACAGGCAGACGCTTGATTAATTTCACAATAAAATTTCTATTTAATAAAATCATGCTTATGCTATCAAAATCATTAGTAAAATAATTTCATAAAACATATATATAAAAGAAATTCATTCAATAAAAATTTTATGGTACAGTACACCAGGGTAGTGATACCCCACATTACCAAAGCCTAGATGGTAAGCGCGCTACCAGATATTAGATACATTCCTCATCTTTCACAGATATCAATGCATATGATACTAATGCAAATCATAAATTGCAATGATGCATGACTGAACAATGCAACCTAATATCGTGATAGTCTACACGGTGGGGACAGATAACAGATACAAATACTGGGCACAGATACTAATTCAAAACAGAAAATTAATTTGTACAAATAAATCAAAATCAACAAAAAAAAAATTCAGTTAGCAAATAATAACTGATAGCACAATTCCAATAGCTTATTTTAATAATTTCAGAGAGTCTATCAATCTCAAATCAATTCAATGTAACACATCGATAAATTTTATAGTCAGATATCAATTAATATAAAGATATTAAAGGCCTATTTCCGGGATTCTAATGGCTTTAATACAGAGATAATTGACAAAATCAATTATTTAACAAAATCGGAATAAAATTCAATAATAAAATAAAACTCTAGAAACTCATATGTAAAATAATTGTTAAAATACTAATTTTAAATTTTATTTAATAACAATTTTAATGCTAAGGAATTTTAAAAAAACTGAAACGGTGCCATGTACTATAATTACCACTCACCTGAAATCTCCAAGACAATAGTTATATTCAATAAAAGAGAGACAATTTCAGCTGACAGATTGAATATTCGAATCTCATTGAAAATAGAATCCAAGGTGATGAATAGATAAGTAAGAATTTATGGATTCTCTGCGCACATCAAATTATAAATAGTAAATATATATATATATATACACACACACACACACACATAACAATAATGATAGATGATGAAAATACCTGTTGAGAGTATTTGGTAGAAAAAGGAGGTGATAAACAGGCTTTGAGAGTAAAATTTAGTAGAAAGAGATGATTAGGGTATATATATTTCAAGAGTTCTATTAGGTATAAAATGGGATAAGAGTTATTATTGAACTGAGTTATTCAGATTACAGATATATATTTAATTTCAAAAATAATATATATATATATATATATATATATATATATATATATATATATATATATATATAAATAAATAAATAAACAGGCCATTTAGTAAAATATTTCTCGTTTTTTTAGATAATTATATTAAATTATTATTAGCTAATTAAAATAAATAAATAAATAAAATATTGGATTTTCACATACTTCCCCCCTTAAAAGAAATTCGGTTCCCAAATTTAAACAGACAAAATTCTAACCTGAAGAATCACATAAGTGAGGATATTTGGCTTGCATTTCAGATTCTGCCTCCCATGTAACATCACTACTTGAGTGATTATGCCACAAAACTTTGACCAAAGCCACTTCCTTAGACCGAAGTTTCCTAATTTATCGATATAAAACCTTTATCGATTGCTCCTCATATGATATATCATCCCTAAATTGTATGGTCTGAGGTTGCAAAATATGAGATGGATCTGGTACATACATCCTAAGTACAGAAATATGAAAAACTGGATATACATGTGCAAAACCAGGTGGAAGGGCTAAACGGTAAGCAACTGCTCCAATTCTCTCCAAAATTTCAAATGGACCAACAAAACGAGGACTAAGCTTCCCTTTTTCCCCAAACCTCATGATTCCTTTCATAGGTGAAACTCTCAAAAATACATGATCACTAACCATAAACTCTATATCTTTACGCTTAGGGTCAGCGTAGCTTCTCTGTCGACTTTGAGCAGTCAAAAGTCTATCACGAATAAGCCGAACCTTCTTTAAAGTTAACTATATCAACTCTGGTCTAGTAAGCCTTCTTTCTCCAACTTCATCCCAACAAATTGATGACCTACACCTTCGACCATATAATGCCTCATATGGAGCCATCTCTATACTTGCCTGATAACTGTTATTATAAGCAAACTCCACTAAAGGCAAATGATGATCCCAATAGCCACCAAAATCCATAACATATGCACGAAGCATGTCCTCCAACGTCTGTATGGTCTTTTCTGACTGTCCATCTGTCTGAGGGTGAAAAGCAGTACTAAAGTTTACTCGTATTCCTAAAGCTTATTGAAATTCATTCCAAAATTGAGAAGTAAACTGAGTACCACGATTAAAGACAATGGAAACTAGAACACCATGAAGACTAACAATCTTGTCTATATACAACTGTGCAAGTTTAGCAAAGTCATATGTAGTCTTCACAGGAAGGAAATGAGCAGATTTTGTCAATCTGTCCACTATCACCTAAATTACATTGTAACTACCTCGTGTACTAGGTAAACCCACAACAAAGTCCATAGTAATGTGCTCCCACTTCCACTCGGGAATAGGTAATGGCTGAAGTAACCCAGATAGTCTCTGATGTTATGTCTTAACCTCTTGACAAGTCAAACATTTAGCAACAAAGTCTGCAACATCCCTCTTCATGCCACCCCACCAATAATGCTCCCTTAAATCACGGTATATCTTAGTTGAACCTGGGTGTACTATGTAAGCAGAATAGTGTGCCTCTTCCATGATTTTTCTTCTCAACTCATCAACACTAGCGACACAAAGTCTAGCGCTATAACGAAGAACTCCATCATCATCTAACATGAACTCTTGAGCTTGGCCTTGATGGATGCTATCTATAATCTTACACAATTGAGAATCCTTTTTTCGAGTAGCCTTAATTCGATCAATCAAGATAGGCCTAACTCAAAAATGTGCTAAGAATAATCCATATATGATTTCAAATTCTACTCCCTGATCTAGCAACTCATGTAATTCACCAATCAGAGGCCTTCACTTGGTAGATATATGAGCTAAACTACTAGAAGACTTCCTACTTAGGGCATCAACCACCACATTAGCTTTTCCAGGGTGATACTGTATAGTGCAATCATAATCCTTAAGCAATTCTACCTATCTCCTTTGCCTAAGATTAAGATCACGTTGGTCAAAGATGTATTTGAAACTTTTATGGTCAGTGAAGATTTCATAAGTCTCACCATACAGATAGTGCCTCCAGATTTTCAAAGCAAAAATTACTGCAGCTATTTCCAAATCATGAGTTGGATAATTCTGCTCGTGCCTTTTTAACTAACAAGAAGCATATGCAATAACCCGTCCATGCTGCATCAAAACACATCCTAACCCAATCCTAAAAGCATCACAATGCACTGTATAACCCCCTGATCCAAACGGAAGGGCTAACACTGGTGCAGTAGTTAAACGTGTCTTAAGCTCCTGAAAACTTTTTTCATAAGCCTCAGACCACTGAAATTTCACATTTTTCTGTGTCAACTTAGTTAAAAGTGCTGCAATACGAGAGAAGTCTTGAACAAACCGTCTATAATACCCTGCTAAATCCAAGAAACTACGAATCTCTGACACAGTTGTGGGTCTAAGCCAATGAAGCACTGCCTCAACTTTCTTCTTATCAACACACACCCCATCCTTAGATACTGTATGGCCTAGGAAAGCCACACTATCTAACCATAACTCACATTTTGAGAACTTGGCATATAGCTTGTGTTCCCGTAAGGTCTGAAGGACAATTCTCAAATGCTGCTCATGCTCCTCTTTACTCTTTGAGTACACTAGAATGTCATCGATGAATACTATAATAAATTGATCTAAGAAAGACTTGAAAACTCTATTCATGAGATCCATAAAAGCGGCTGGAGCATTGGTAAGACTAAAAGACATTACAAAAAATTCATAGTGTCCATACCTAGTCCTAAAGGCCGTCTTGAGTATGTCTTCTTTCTTGACCCTCAATTGATGATACCCAGATCGAAGATTAATCTTGGAAAAATATTTTGCTACTTGAAGTTGATCAAATAGGTCATCTATGCGTGGAAGAGGATACTTATTACGCACAATCACTTTATTCAATTACCTATAATCAATGCACATTCTCAAAGACCCATCATTCTTTCGTACAAATAACACAGGAGCACCCCATGGAGAAATACTAGGGTGAATAAACCCCTTATCTAGTAGGTCCTGTAACTGCTCCTTTAACTCCTTAAATTCTACAGGTGCCGTACGATAAGGTGGCATAGATATGGGCTCAATTCCAGAACTAAGTCTATACCAAACTCTACGTCTCGCTCCGGGGGTAAACCTGATAAATCTTCTGGAAACACATCAGGAAACTCCTTAACTACTGCAACATTCTCTAAACCTGCACCTTCTACCTGAACGTCTCTAACATAAGTTAGATACTCCTTACACCTCTTTCGCAATAATAAGCTAGTACTCATTACTGAGATAAGATTACTAGAGGCTATACTACGATCTCTCTGAAATTGAAATTCTGTCTCCCCATGAATTTTAAAGAATACAACTTTATTATGACAATCCAATAAAACGTGATAAATGGCTAACCAGTCCAACATTCATCATCATACATCTCCATCTGTCTAGCTCGATCAACCACCTCCTCATATTTAGATAGTCGTAAAGGAGCTACACGATCAATTAGCCTGTCTCGTATGCCCCTTTCAAACCTGCGAGCCTTCTTTTCCTCATTTGGAATCAAGTGTTTACCAAAGCGGGATAATTTGATAAACTTCATCTCATACTCTGTAACTGTCATGTTGCCTTGCTTCAAGGTTTCAAACTCCAAAGCCTTAGCCTCTTGAACACTATTAAGGAGAAATCACTCTAAGAATAGAGAGTGAAACTCAGGCCAAAGGATAGAACCTTCGAGTCGCCCATTCTTCTTAGAGAGATACCACTCACGAGCAACTCCCTTAAGCTGATTTCCTGCCAACATCACCATCCTAGCACTACTACAACCAATAGTGTCATAACACCTCTCCATGTCATCTAGAAAATCTAAGGGATTAGCTAATGCATCCTCTCCAGTGAACTCCTTTGGTTTTAGCTTGAGAAAATCAGTGGAGTCAAGAAATCGAGCCCTATCTTGAGCTGGTGCTGAAATAGGGCCAACCACAGGTTGTTGTTGTTGAGTTGTAAGATACTCAGTTATAGTATTAACAGCACGATTCACTGCATGCAATCCCGCTATTAGATCTGCTATAGTAACCTGATCAGCTCTAGGTGCTTGAGCTGCAGTAGCTAATTGGAATGGTTATGCCCCTGTCTTAGCTATAGGCGTCTGTTCAGATATATGATCAGTAGTTTGAGGTGGTACTTCCCTTGTTGGATCAAAGTGTGCACCATTAGAACCCTTGGCCCTAGCTCTTCTCTTACATTTAACAGACCCAGACACCTATTCATTTTAATAAATAAGTATTAAATTTGAAAATGTGAGCCAAATTAAGACAAGTGAAAAAGTACGAAGGACGTAGATATCTAAAGCAATGATAAACTAAAAAGACGTTAAGGATCCTATGCTCCGCAAATTTACTAGACCTAAACCGAGCTCTGATACCAACTTTGTCACGACCCAAAATTTTGTGACGTGACCGGCGCATAATTTAAGTATTCTTAAATCATGCAAGCCTTATAAAAGTATCTTGAATAAATATATTGTCATTTACTAGCCTAAAAAAATAGATAAAATCCAAATAAAAAAAACACTGAATAAACAACCTAAATATCTCATAAGTAAACTGTGGAGTCTCTACAGATTTCAAATAAAAACTTAAACTGTTCAATAAACTAAATTAATTATTAGCCAGGAAACATGAATTCGGGCATACCATGAGAACAAATCAAAGATTGTCCGTCTCCAGAAAATGTACTGAATATTTGGATCAGCTACAGAATTCTATTGATCTGAAACAGATAACAAACAGAGAAAACGTGATTTGAGCTAATGCTCAGTAAATGATAATTATAGCACACAACGGAAAAGGAATAGGCAGACGCTTGATTAATTTCACAATAAATTTTATATTCAATAAAATCATGCTTATGCTATCAAAATCATTAGTAAAATAATTTCATAAAACATATATATAAAAGAAATTTATTCAATAAAAATTTTATGGTACAGTGCACTAGGGTGATGATACTCCATGTTACCAAAGGCCAGATGGTAAGCGCGCTACCAGATATTAGATACCTTCCTTCTCCTTCATAGATATCAATGCATATAATACTAATGCAAACCATAAATTGCAATGATGCATGACTCAACAATGCAACTTAATACAGTGATAGTCCACACGGTGGGGCCAGATAACAGATACAGATACTAGGCATAGGTACAAATTCAAAACAGAAAATCAATTTGGACAAATCAATCAAAATCAACAAAAAAAAAATTTCAGATAGCAAATAATAACTGATAGCACAATTCCAATAGTTATTTCAATAATTCAAGAGAGTCCATAAGATCAAATTAATCTCAAATCAATTCAGTGTAACACATCGATAAATTTTATAGTCAGACATCAATCAATATAAAGACATTAAAGGCCTGTTCCCGAGATCGTAATGGCTCTAATGCAGAGATAATTGGCAAAATCAATTATTTAATCAAAATTAGAATAAAATTCAATAATAAAATAAAGCTATAGAAACTCATATGTAAAATAATTGTTAAAATACTGATTTAAAATTTCATTTAATAACAATTTTAATGCTAAGGAATTTTAAAAGGGACTAAAATGGTGCCATGTACTATAATTACCACTCACCTGAAACCTCCAAGACAATAGTTATATTCAATGAAAGAGAGACAATTTCAGCTAATAGATTGAATATTCGAATATCCTTGAAAATGGAATCCAATGTGATGAATAGAGAAATAAGAATTTATAAATTATCTGCGCACATCATATTATAAATCGTAAATATATATATATACATGCACATAATGATAGATGATGAAAATATATGTTGAGAGTATTTGGTAGAAAAAAGAGACAATAAATAAACTTTGAGAGCAAAGTTTAGCAGAAAGAGATGATTATGGTATATATATTTCAAGAGTTTTATTAATTATAGAATGAAATAAGAGTTATTATTGAACTGGATTGTTCAGATTACAAATATATATTTAATTTCAAAAATAATATATATATATATATATATATATATAAGCAGACCATTCAATAAAATATTTTTCTTTTTTTAGATAATTATATTAAATTATTGTTAACTAATTAAAATAAATAAATAAATAGATAAAAATATTAGATTTTCATAATTTTATTATATTATTTATATGCTTGCATATCTATATTTATAAATTATGGTTATAAATAAAAATTTCAAATTTAAAATCAATAAATATAAATAATGAAGAATATAATTTAAAAATTAAATAATATTTCACAATTTTATATAATAATAATTTAAAAAATTAAAAAAAAATTACAAAATCCTCAAAAAAATGTCTAGCAATAATAAAGATCAGCTCACCACTCACAATTAATTATTAAATATATTGAAAATATTAAACAATAATACTTTCTTTCTTTTATAAAATTAAATTTTTTTTATAATATAAAAATTAAATTTTACATAATTATTAAAAATAATATATACACATCGAGCGCAATTAACAATTTCTCCATTTCCCCAATCGCATTTTAAATCCAAGCAAACGGCCAAATAATCCCCTACCCATTAACGTGGATCTTAACCATTGGCTAATGAACTGCACATAAAAAAGAAAATGGCGCGCTCTGGACATTTGGTGGTTAATTTGCCCCGTCATAAAATATATCTATATATAAAAAGGGATAATTCTTCGTTCTGACTCCCACTGCTAAACTTCTTATCTCCACCACTCCTCTGTCTCTCATATGAAATTGTAGCTTTCTCTCCCTCGTCATTCCTCCATTAGCCTCTACCTCCCATGGCGAAAACCCTAATTTCATCTCCGCCGTGCATCGGCGCACCACTTTCTTCACTCTCTCGCCATGGGCTTCACACGCTCCCTAACAGGAGATTCATATCCACAAGAGTCAAGTTCAGTTTACACGAAGTTCCTCCAATTATTCAATTAGACTCCTCTATTGACTTCGGTTCGATTGTTACTAAAGCTGAAAGCCTTCTCTACACACTTGCTGATGCAGCGGTTGCGGTGGATTCAGCATCCGGTGGTGCTGCCTCCAGCTCAACTGATGCAGCTGTGCAGAAGAATGGCGGTTGGTTTGGGTTTATCTCCGAATCCATGGAATTCGTTCTCAAGGTAAGTTTTTTTAGGTTACTTTTTGGTGAAGTGTGTGTTGTGCTATTTCTTGATGTTCTTACAGTGGGATTTTATTTATTTATTTATTTTGAAAGACAATGAATGTTTTACGAAATAGAAGAAGATACTCTAATTTTGTTTTCATTTTGTGTCTAGGTGTTGAAGGATGGGCTTACATTTGTGCATGTGCCTTATGCTTATGGTTTTGCAATTATTTTGCTCACTGTTTTTGTGAAAGTTGCTACGTTACCTTTGACCAAGAAACAAGTGAGTTTCATATCTATTTTCTTTTACTCTGCGAACATTTTCACTTGTTTTTTTAATTTTAGTTGGAAATATGTCTATTTGTTGTTACCCACTGTCTTGAATGTTGCTTGATAGACATTCTCTTTTGCTATATAGGTGGAATCTACATTGGCTATGCAAAACCTTCAACCTAAGATAAAAGCTATTCAACAAAGATATGCAGGCAATCAGGTGTGGTACATTTGCAGTTGTATGGATTTTATTGAATTTAGAGATTCAGCTTGCGCACGTCTCTTTCCGTTTTTATATTTTGATTCTTCGTTGATTAATTGTGTCTGTTTATCCTCTCTCTAGGAGAGAATACAACTTGAGACATCACGTCTCTATAGACAAGCTGGGGTTAATCCATTAGCAGGTAATTAAATGGCTTCCTGAAGTTACGTTGGTTTCATATTTGAAATTTGATTAATTAAATTTTGTTTCATACTGGTCAAGAACTTATGCGTTGGCATCTAGAGTTTGTTCCCTTGATTTGAACTCTGTAAACTATCCTTCAAATAAAAGGCAATGCCAATTGGTTTTGAAATAGTGGTAAGCGTTTATTCCTTTTATGTCAATCTTGTTTATTAGATTACATTAACATCATCGTTCTTTTATACTTTTACTTTTAGCTGCACTGGCATTTAGTATTTGTTTTCTTCATTCGTAACTCAAGAGATCTTGCTTCTGTTATCTTCTTCATTTCTTAATTTATTCTTCTACTACAGCTATCTTATTCCATGTCTACTGTACTAAGTTTACAATATTTCTATGTTCAATTTTGCCAATATGTAGCAACTATTCATTGTGCATTGTGCTTAATGGTGAAAATGCTTAATAACATCCCACTCCAGGTTGTTTTCCAACTTTGGCTACAATACCGGTCTGGATTGGTCTATATCAAGCTCTTTCAAATGTCGCCAATGAGGTAATTAAGAGGTTGATTCATCATAATTCTCTTTTATGTGATGGCGATTAATATTTCTGTATCAGTGTATATGTTTAACAAATGAGTTATTGCTGATAATTGCAAACTTTTTTTTCCTTGTCCAAAGGGACTGTTGACAGAAGGTTTTTTTTGGATTCCATCATTGGGTGGGCCAACTACAATTGCGGCTCGACAAAGTGGATCTGGCATTTCATGGCTTTTTCCATTTGTGGTAATTAAACTCTATATTTTCTAGATCATTTAAGTTAAGTTGTCTTTCTTCTACTTTTATCTATGTTAACATTTGAATTCTTCCTAGATCTTGATAAAAAGTTTGACATGATTGTGAGTCTATGTAACTTAACTGCTCTAAATGAAGCACATGACAGTGAAATTTAGATAGATAATATTTTGGAGTATATTCAGTGTGGATTTCACTCATGGTCTGTTTCAACTGTGCTTATCTTCAAAGTCACCTTAATTAACTTCGTGGTTTTTTCTGTGTGTATGGTTTTCTCAAAGATATTTTTTGGAGGACAGTTGTGCTTAGGCTTGGATATAATCTTTGAAGCCTGAAACTCATCTATACTGATTTGATATGATTTTTTTGTTCAAAATCAGCTTGTTGTAAAGACATGACTGCAGGTATTGATAGGTCGTACTTCTTCCTAGTTTTATGTGGTGTTGCATTACTGCATTAATTGTGGTTTTCAAGAGGTAATTCGTCCGTTATGTACCGGGGGAAGTAATGCTAGGTTATCTTTTCTCAGTTTCAATTATTTCTTTGGTAGACTTGCTACAGTCTCTTGGCACTCAAATGTCAACAGCTGCTTTATTGAGGATTTTTAATTGGTTGAGACCTCTGTAAGTCTGTTGTTTCCCCTTCTGAGGAGATGCATAATGTGGAGATTCTTCAATAGTTGAATTCCTTGCTTTTGCTATCCTAGATTGCTTATTTGTTATTAAGGGTTGTTTAGGGAATCCATTAAAAGAAGATCTTTGTGGTGGATGACTCATCATGTGCAATGAGCATTAAAACTTTTAATGGCCCTTCAATGCATGGTCATGACCCTAGGAATTGTTTACCTTCTCTCTTCCCTTTGAGCAGCTAACACAGATCTATGCTGATAGCGGTGCTTGTATTTAACGGATTTCTCTTTTTTTCGTCTTAGTAATGGAAGCAGGATAATTTATTATCTGTTCTGTTGTCATGTTCCATATCTGTGTAGGTTTTCTGGGGGATTTTGCTCTCTTAATAGGAGGAGAAGGATATAATGTTTTATTTATAAATAAATTTGATACCTGATGTAGAACAAGAAGAACAACAAGATCAAGAGAAACAAATTCTTAAGGCACAAGGGGAAAAATTCTTTGGAGAAACTAATTCTCAAATTTTTATTAATTCTTAATTATCTAAAATATCATAATAAAAGTACTAAAATACCAAGACGTAGGTATTTATAGTGAAATAACTAGTCCTAAATGAAACTAATTAGGTATACTAAACAAAATAAACATCCTAAATAATTAAAATACCACTTCCTAAATAATAATAATAGTAATGGAATTTCTAACTAATAGAAATACTACTAATATTTCCTAAATAATAGAAATCTAAACCTCCTAATTTTACATGGAATCTAATTTCTAAAATGTATCTTCCAATACTATATCAATATCTTATCCTTGTTTTCTTTTTTTTTTTTTTTTTGCCACATATTTTCTTTTGATCTTCAAAAGTACATGTTGGCCGATAAATTTAACCTTGGCAGCTGGAAAAAAGTGAGGCAAATGGTTTTGAGAAGATTGGAAAGTTAAGTTTACCCTTTTGGTTTGGCCTTCTGCTTATCAATTGGATGTCTTTTTTTTTTTTGGCTGCAGTGGATGTATTAATGCATTTCAATTGTGGTATATATGCTTACGCGCCAAATAGCAAATAGATGGATCTTCTTTAGCTGTAGTTTACTATTAGGGAGGTGCTGCACGGTCATATTTATTTCACATTGCTTCTGCATCAGATTTGGCTAATCCAATATATAATCCATGACGCAGGATGGCCAACCACCATTGGGCTGGCATGACACTGCAGCTTACCTGGTTTTACCTGTCCTCCTTGTTGTTTCTCAATATGTGTCAATGGAGATCATGAAACCTCCCCAGGTAGAAAGGAAATGTTTTCTCTCTTGCCTTTTTGCTTCTGCATTTTATTATTCTTCGAATGAGTGGGAACGCTTGATTTTTTTTTTTTTTGATGAGACAGACAGATGATCCAGCTCAAAAGAACACGCTTCTTGTTTTCAAGTTTCTTCCTCTCATGATTGGTTACTTTTCCTTGTCTGTCCCATCAGGATTGTCTATTTACTGGTTGGTTTCTCATCAGCAATATCATTGACATTAATTGAATTTATATGTGTGTTGTATCTGCAAATTTAATTGATGTCATCTGGGCTTATGTTTCTGACAGTACTTCTTTTATTGT
The DNA here is from genome assembly GCF_030052815.1 of Hevea brasiliensis. Taxonomy (NCBI): domain Eukaryota; kingdom Viridiplantae; phylum Streptophyta; class Magnoliopsida; order Malpighiales; family Euphorbiaceae; genus Hevea; species Hevea brasiliensis. Next base: position 5,513,722 of record NC_079493.1, on the reverse strand, counting down.
GGTATTCATTAACAAAAATAGTAAATTTTTATGTTTGCCATTTTATTGTTTGTATTTATTCTTTCTATTCATGTATCTGAAAAATTATGCATAACAATCATTGATGCATTGGCATTTTTTTTACTATTTTCTTTCCTTTGGGCACGTGCCATTTTCTATAATATCCATCATTAGTCTAAATTTCCTGCATGAACTATTTTGTACCTTTTGCTGTGGTATTGGACATATTGTATGTTAGGTTCTCCCCAAACTAATGCAACACCTCCACATTTGCTTGAAGAAGTGAAATTTGTGGTGGACATTTTAAGATTTAAGCATAGTCACAATGCTTGGTGTTAAACATATTTTGTCCATGTTTAGCTGTTTCTCTTGGACCTATAAATGTGCATGAGCCTCTTCTTTTGTTGATTAATCCAAAAATTTTATTGTGTGATTTTTAGGTTCACAAACAATGTCCTCAGCACAGTCCAACAGGTATGGTTACGCAAATTAGGTGGTGCAAAGCCTGTGGTTAATGAGAATGCAAGTGGAATCATCACTGCAGGACGTGCAAAACGATCAGCTTCACAGCCAGCACAGCCTGGCGATAGGTCAGTATTCTGTTTCACAGAATTTATTCTTGTTTAAGCTGCTTTGGAAGTGTGTAGGAAACAAGGATTGTGGTTGACAGGTTCAGCAAGTTGAAGGAAGAAGAGAAGAGGAAAAAGACAAGCAAGGCACTAGCAGATGAAGAGATTCAGACTCTAGATTTTGCATCTGGTTCTAATGAGGACTCAGATGAAGAGACTAAGGACAAGGTAAATCCTAAATTCTAGTTCTTCAGGCTAAGGAACCACTGATCCCATGTCATTATTTCTATCGATTATGAAATTCAACTGCCTTGAACTTACCATTTTGTCCTGATCATGTCAAACATGATACTATTTATCAGTGTTATAAAAGGCGTGCCTGGCTCAAGGCTCGCAATGCTCGAACCCTAATGCCACTGCAGGAGAAAGGCATGCGACCTTTAACAGGTGCTTGCCTTATGTGCCTAGGTTCGCACCATGTTCCAGGCTCAAGGCTTTGAAAAGGCACGCCTTATTTATTTCCAGTGATAACTTCCGAGAGCAAATGACACTACCATTAGACTCTGAATTTGTTGATCTACTAGAATCTATTGTTGATGCGCTACGAAGTTGTCAGAATTAGGGTTTTTGGTGATAAAAAGTCACCAGAATCTTATCAAACCACCACACCCAAGATTATAGACCACCCATATTTCCATTTTCAACACTCATGCTCCTTTAATCCCCTTCCTCATACATCGTTTTCAATCTTCTCACTGTATCTTTCTCAACTTTATTGCTTGTTGGACTTATCTGTTTCTAGTTTATTTGAAATTGTCCTCTTTTGTTTTTAACACCATTAACAATGCTATGTGGAGCGTAGACATACGGAGGCTCCAGTTAGACAAGTAGAGCACATTAGGTTAGAGGATAGAAAAAAAAAAGGGGTAGACCTAAATTGACTTGGAGGAGAGTAGTACAACATGACCTAGAAGCATTACACATTTCGGAGGATTTAACCCAAAATCGTTCAGAGTGGAGAAAGCGAATCCATATAGCCGACCCCAAATTTTTGGGATAAAGGCTTAGTTGAGTTGAGTTGAGTTGAGTTGTAACAATGCTATGTGGGTCCTTTGTTCTAGGATTTTTTTGAGATTGCTTCTTTGTTTTTTCCCCCTCAAAAAAGACACTAACATGCTATTTAGGTCATTTCTTGATTATTTGCCCTTTATTTCTAAAAAAATGAAACATTAACTTGTTATTTAGGCCCTCATTTCTAGGTTATCTAAAATTGCTCCTCCCGCCCGCGCCCCCCCCTCCCCCTCCGCACTCCCTTTTTTTTTTCTTTCTAACAATGCTATTTGGGTTTGTTTGTAGTTATAAAAATCTGGAGTGTATTTTTGAATAACCAAAATTTGGGTTTATTTTATTTTCTAACAAGTTCTTATATTGTTCTCTTGAAGAGAAAAAATAAATATATATTATTAATGGTGAAATCTATATTCTCAACTCAACTCAACTCAACTAAGCTTTTATCCAAAAAATTTGGAGTCGGCTATATGGATTCATTTTATCCACTCTAAATGATTTTGGGTTAAATCCTTAGAAATTGTGAAATCTATATTCATTGTATTTATTTTTCTATGCTTATTAATGCTTTATATTTTGGTTATTTTGATAAGTTTGGTTAAATAGAGTTATATATGTGATTATTTGCCAATAATTTTTTACTAAATTTTATTTTTTTGGACCCTCACCTCATTCAAGCAAGTGTCTGTGCCTTGTGCTTCCCATTGTGCCTTAATGCATCTTGCATCTTTAATAACTATGCTATTTACATGTTAAGGCTCTTAATGCTTGTCTACTGTAATAATGGAGAGGTTCTCATGGGACCATATATTTGAAGATTTAAATTTTCTTCTGCAATGCTTTTTTTATTGCCATAAATAACCGTGGTAGTCATCCTGTTCATTGGGTGGGACAAGATATCTACACCCAGCGTTGGACTCAACCCTGGCCTGATCATCACCTTACTGTTTTAATTTTCTGGCAGCAGTATGTGGGTACACTTCACAATTGAACAGTGATTGGCCTCACTGTGAAATCAAATGAGTGAAGGATTGCAGAACTGAGTTGTATGATCGTATAAATGAATGTGCTTTTGCAAGCACGTTCAGCTGTGGAACATTCTTCATATGTAACTCTTTGCTGCCATAAAGTGAAGCCCACAGTTTCCAAATCCATGATGAACCTCAATAATATTGAGAGAAGGGGTGTCCTTTGTCTTGTCACACTACAACAGGAGAAGACAAATTGGCATGAGTGAAGGGACTTTGGTAAAAGCAGGGCAACTTTGTGTCATAGTCATGTATAATTAAGTTCAGCAAGTAATAAGAGAATCTAATATAACAGTGTTGAAGCTTCATATAATCAAAGTTTAAAGAGTCAAAATGATCATAAACAAGTTTTGAAGAAATGTACGGTAGCCAAGATGTACATGAATCGAGGGATTTTTTTTTTTTTGGGGGTTCAAGACAGTAACACTGTCAATGTTTGATACAGCCTATTTCAGTTGTGCTTCGATGAGCCAGTGCAACTCATATTATTATTAGAAATTGTGTTGAAATCTTTAGTTTATAACTAATGTGAACTCTTTGACAGGGTGAAGGAGTTCTAGAAGAAGCATATGCTTCTAGTGCAAGCAAACAGGTTCCAGATATTTCTAGGCCAAAGAGAAGCAAGCGGTCCAAGAGAAGGCGTGCTGTATAAAATGACTATATGCTGATTTGATGATTGTAGTTTTCGGTGAGTCCTGTATATCTCAAGAAAATGTATTTTTGTTGATAAATAGTGCCATTTTTATGTTGGCTAATTCAATCAAAGATGAATTGCAAATCATGGAGATCATGCCTGATTATAAACCCTCGAATTCGATTCCACATGGTATGTGAAGCATTGCTTTGCTGTCATGTCACTGTTGATAGTTAATGACAGCAGTGGTTTTTTTGAAACATTAACCTGAATGCATAATTAGTGCGATAGTGATAAAAGAGGTGGTATAGGCATTCCAGTAATGTTTGCAATCACCTTATCTTCTAGAGCTGTAATTCTTATTTAGCAGGTACCTAGTTTTTTGCTTGTCCCCTAAATTTTATTTTTCCCCTGGACGTGTTGTGTATCTATATTTTATGCTTTGTCCTATGAAAATTCCAATATAGCTTGCTTTGGTTCTCAGAAATCACTTCAAAGAGCAGAGTGCATCATTTGCTGAAACTGCTTGAGAAAGGTATTTCTTGAGTGTTTCACTTTGCCTTTCCAGACATTTTATGAGAACCATCTTCTGCTGAAATTAGTTATATGAGTAAAAGATGCCTATTTCCGCTAACAGGATGTAGCGAATGAAATCAACCCATAGCAATCTCAAAAAAATATATGATTTTGGTTTGCCGGAAAAAATGCTTAATCCCAGGGGTAGTCATGCAACTTCTAAACAAATATTGATCTAAGATGTACGAATCTTCAAATAAGTTTTACTTTAGTACAAGCACACAACCTCAGGGATCAGGAATTCAGGAATTTCCAACCTAAATTAATACATCTGACCTACTTTAAGGGAGTACTGTGGATCTCTGTCTACTAGTGCTGAAGAACTGCATCCATTGATTCATTGCTTAGTTGGTGGGTTTTGATTGCCTACTGGATTGGGCCCAGATGGAGTTTTGTGAACTTTCTTCTCCCCAACCTTTATTTATGTCATTGAATAGATGCAAATGTAGTAATCGATTAAATAATCTGTATTATGAGATTAGAATTGTAATTTGGATTTTGAGAGATAGAATTCCTTACCCAGGATGGCCAAATGTTTGCCTTGTGCAATCTTGAGCTTGGTTTTGCTGGCTTGAGTTTGAAATGAGCTATAGCAGCAAAAGATAGGATTCACCGTCAGAACTTGTGAGGATTCTAGGGAGATTCTGATCAGTTATTTATTTTTTTTCCCCTTTTTATATTATGCATGGCATATTATATAGTCGAGAAATTTGCTTATTGCACTGTTGATTAGTTATGTGGTTATGAGTAGGAGAGTTGCATCATATTTACAAAACAATAATAGAAAAGATAGAAGGGATGTGGCTTGCCTGACTCAATAGCTTGAACCTTGTTATGGTTGGGGAAATGGTGTAGAGCAGCCACAAGCAGCACCCATGCTATGAGAAGACGGAAGAGAATCTGCCTACTCATTCTGGGCATGAGATGGTTCATATTAAGTGAACAGGGAAAATCTATATCATGGTGGCTTACACAAGTTTGAAGCATTTTTATGTGATACTTATTTGATAATCATAGCGCAACTTGAACATAATATGAGAATTGTTTGTTAAAGGTGCTTGGGAATCCTATGCCATTATATTGCTGAGTTGATAAGATTATAAATCTGGCTTTCTCCTCATTGTGAGTTGACTTCTCCCCTTTTATCATTACTTAGTTATCATTGCATCCATGATAAACCTTGAAGTACTTGCTATTATTTTCACTTTGATTGCTTGAGCCATGCCCTTGGCATTAGGTATCGGGACCCGCCGCTAGATATTGCACATTGAATTCCTTACGTGACAAAGGATTGCAATTCACATTTCTTTTTAGTCAAGGAAATGACATCCTCGAAATTCATACACTATGAACATCAAATTGTTGCTTGTTCTATATATACCTTGACATTTTCTTTTCTTCTTTTTTGATAAGACTTGGACAAATTGACCAAGTGGAAGCACTCACCAGCAATGCTTCCCACTAATGGTACTGTTTCTTGACTCAAATCTCTCCTTGTGGATGACTTCCGGAAATAACCCATAGATGAAATTCTAAGAAAACATACTAGTTGGCTTATTTTAACCACATTCATTGCTGGTCTACTTGCTTTGCATTACATATAAGATTACAAAGTTACCTTATCACATTTACATGTCCATTTCGTCCCCTGGAGTCGTAAACATAATTTGCAGACCCCTATATGGAATCTTTTCATGGGGTGTGTTTGATACCTACAAGTTTTCTGAAAACTAAAATCTGAACTAGTGATTTTTCTCGACCCTGTAATCATCTTACCCGATGGTATATGGTTCCATACTGGATTAGAAAATATTTTAAAAAATTATAATAAAAGAAAATAAAAGACAGCATTGAATCAGAGATATTTCTCTGCCTAAGAAGTCTATTCAATGGAAATGGAAAAGGAAAAGAAAAAATATAACCGTTCTTTAAAAATAAATATTATAAAAAATAAACTATTATTATTTTTTAGTAGAATTGATTGGATTGAGATTCTTTGAAACTTTTTTACTGCTGATGAAGGGCTGGGCACTGGAAAGGACAAGACAAAAGTATAATGCATAAGATATTTGCATAAACAAGAGTCTAATTATTTGAAGCGAAATCAGCCATTGAGATGGGCATTGCATACAGTTGAAGATGAATGCTAAGATTAGGAGTAAGCACAATATTCTGATAAAAGAAAACAAAGGATTAAGCACGATATTCAAAACAAGTGGATCAAGTAGCACCCTGACAAAAAATAGCATTTGTCCAAATATGGGCCATGGCCTATGTAGATTTGGGTCTCTAGGGACATGATTTCATATTAGCCCAAGGGCCATTAGACTAGTGGACGCAAATATAAAAGAAACTCAAAATAGAGATTGATCCGAAGCAAGGGATAAAAAAATCTATCTTTATCGGCTAGTTTGAAACTACAACTTTGTAAGAATTTAATTTATTTTTAAATATATAAGAAAATGAATATAATTCTTTTAATTAAAAAAATTATTGTAAAAGAAATATGAATCAGTTCACAAGTAATATCTGTATAGCAATTCAATTTAATTCTTTTTTAATATATGATTTATTTCAAAATGAGCTTCTATAATATTACGCCTCAGAAATTTCGCATGCAAAGCACGTGGCCATGTATAATTTTTTTAAGAATGAAATATAGTTTAGCGTACAAATATTTTAAATTTATGTGCAAAATTTTTACTATTACTTTTTTGTGGATTTAACTTTTTATATTATATTATTTTCTATAAAAATTAAAAATATATTAATAAAAACAATCCTATTATTGAAACTAAAAATTATATAAGAATGCAATTCAATTGATTTTTTTGTTAATTTTTATATTTGGAATGAAAAAAAATTTAATTCTTTTTAATTAAAAAAATATTATTTTAAAAGAAATAAAATTAAATATTATTGTGTGAGAATTTAATTAATTTTTTTTTAAATAATTTATTTTCAATGAAATCAAAGAAATAAAATTATAAGAATATAATTAAAATGGTAATTAAAGATTTAGAGATTTTTTAATTTTTTTTTGAAAGCTTCATAAGGTTTGTCGATATCCTCTTAAAGAAATATAACATATTCGCATGTTATCTTTGCACAAAACTACCAATATTATTCAATAACATATGCTAAACAACTTTCTAGCTATGGTGTCTAAGAGCTACTCCAAAATTCAAAAAAAAAAAAAATTAAAATTAATTGAATATCCCGTGGCTTTATACCTAACCATCAAAAAATTAACCTAAAATCTCATCATTGTATTTTTGTCAAATTTTAATTGTCACAAACAAATCAAATAGAAATTAAATTGGATGTTTAATGAAAATTTTCTCATGAATTTCATTAAATTATGCTTTCTTACAATTATAGAACGTGAATGAACGTTGATTTATTGTGTTTAATTTGTCAAGATCCGCATCAAAAGAATATAAGAAATCAATAGGCTTATAAGGATAGTCGGCTAATTATCTAATTAGTTAGTTCTAACTTTTTAATAATGATTAGTCCTAATACGAATACATTCGTCTCACTTGTCATGATCTTTTGTCTTGGTCCACTCATTCTTCTTCACTCGTTCAACTTAGTTCAATAATACCATATCAGAATAGGTTTGGGCTTGGTTCAATTCAAGTATCAAAGTTTTTAATGTTGTCACTGCGTCAGTTTAAGATTTTAAGAAAGAATTTCAAGTTAGAATGTCAAATAAATTTGTTATTTAAGTATAATATTAAGAGTCTCACATCTAAAAATTACAAAAAATTCAATGGGCTCATAAAAGTAAGAGGCTATCTAAATAATTGGTTAATTTTTACATTTTACCGATGATTGGTCCTACCCCTAATAAATTCATGTCAAAAATCACACTCTTACCTCTGCCCACTCGTTAACCTTCCCTTGTTTAACTCATTAGTTAATATAGTATCAAAGGGGAGCATCAAGAGTCTACGTCTAAATATTAAAATATATTTTTTTATTATATATAAAAGTATTTCGTTTTTTTCCTACGGCTGGATTAATCATCAATTTTCCAACATCAAAATGACCGAGTCCATAGATTTGATTAAATTCATTTTCACCTAGATGTCAAACACAACTCTGTCATTATAGACAACTCTTAAATGTTTCTCTAAATCATACTCAGGTTTAGCCCAATAAATTTAATCCACTTGTTCAACCATTTTAACTCTCCCCAAAAATAGCCAATGCCTAATATTTTTTTTTTCCTCTTCTCACTAACCTTATTATATTAAAAAAAATATCTCTCTCTTTCTCAAGGCACCCGTTTATGTCATTAAAAGTATTAAAATGAAATTAAATTGATAATTTTGAATTTATTAAAATATAAAAGCCTAAATTGAACTTATTTATACTTTATGAATTATTTAATTCTGTTTGGCATTATTGTTGAACTGCTATTGAAAAAATTATTTTTAAAAAATATTAAAAAGTATTAAAAAATATTAAAAATTAAATTTAATAAATTTTAATTATAAAAATATTAAAATAATAAAATAATTTTTTTTAATAATATTTAAAATAATATTTTTATTTACAAAAGTAATTTTATAAATAAACAATTAAACTTATTTCTATCAAGGATTTGACTCAAATAGCTGTAGGCTTGGGGTCTCAGAAGTTGGGGTTGTCAACTGGGCTTGGAGTTGGGGGTGGGTGTTGCCTATAGCTATAACTATGGGATTAACAAGACAACCGCTAGGGCCCATGGACTTAAGACGACATTATATGGGTATAAAATTTAGGTCGGTTTGATTTTTTTTTTTTTCAGTTTTTTAGTTTTAATAATTAAATCAAATAAAAAATTTTATTTTTTTAAATAATTAAAATTAAATAAAAAATTTAAAATTCTAATTAAAATGATTCAGTTTTATTATTATTATTATTTTTAGTTATAATTGAAATTTACTTATCCTTAGTTTTCAGTATTTCCCATTTGGTGAGATTTTCCATTATAATATATCACATTTAAGGTAAATGTTCTACTTAGTTTCTGAGCTAAAAGTAGAATTTTTGACAACTTTGATGCAGTCTCCAGTTTTATTAGGGTCGACCTATTGTATCAATTTATTTTTTTAGGGGAAGCTTTTGGCTGAACTAGGTTTCATGATTTTTCTCTTTATATTGACGAAGTTTTCATATAGAAATTTTGGTATTTTATGTAAGTGTTATTGATTTATTATTATTATTATTTTGGTAACATGTGATTGATTTATTTTCTAATTACATCATATTTCAATATCCATTATGTAAAATAATTATAATTCTGTTATTTTTTTATATGAAAATTAGGGAAATGAGAATTCCAAACCAAATCAGGTTAAGCAGTAACTGGTTGAAATTAATTCCCATTTGTGTTAGTGAAGTTAATTTCCATGTTGGTGCAAGAGAATGTGTTAGAATTTAGAGTTTTGGAAGCAATAATTGAAGTGTGCATTTAATATAAGTGTCAATAATTGAAGCAATAAATTTATGTATTTATTATATATTTTAATTAATTTTACATAATTTTTAAAATAATATTTAATTTAATAATTATAAATTTTAATTTTATATAAAATTAAACTTATAATAAAACTGATGATAATGATTTATTTTTTCGTTGTAAAAAAGACAGCTTTATTATTTTAGAGTTGGATTAAAATTAATCAAATTTAATTTTAATTTTTTTAATACTTTTTAATTAATATACTTAAAAAATAACATTAATTACTAAAAAAATCTTGAAGTTTATTAATTTTTATAATTAAGCTCTAAAGTCTATATAATTTTCAATTAAATCTTCATGCTTGATTAATGTTTTAAATTGATTTCGATCATCAAAAAACTATTAGTATATTTAATATAATTTTACGTTAGCTGTCATACCATCATTTGATGAGTCATAGCAAAAATTCAAAATTTGCGTTAATTGTAAAAAAAAAATGTAAAGTTTACTAATTTTTATAATTAAATTCTAAAATTTATATAATTATTAATTAAACCTTCACATTTTATTGATGTTTCAAATTAATCTGATTGCTAATAAATTATTAGTATACTTAAAAAAATCAGAAGTTACAAGTCAAATTCTATTCTGCAGATACAACTACCTTATCTCTTTCTAATTAACTTATACATTTAAGTCAACACTAACAAAACTTATTCACTGTTACTCTATATATATGTATAACAATAAAATAAGACCTTAGAAATAGAGTAAAATAAAACAAAATCAAATTCTTCGTTACCCGTACAATCAACTATTTCTTCAAATAAACTATTTCATTATTAAATTTTTTTTTTAATATTTATCAATACATCAACTCGACTTTACATGTCATTATTTAATGTATCATTTTAATTACACTTTTAACTAATCTGTATTTATTTTTCAATAATTTTGTTGTAAACCTCATCAAATTATGTAACTTTTTTCTTAAGAGCATTTCTTTAGCGAAGTAAATGTATAAGTAGCTCTTTCTCCGTGCTATTGCAAGGTGAACCAAACAATTGAAAGAAAAAACAATTATTTCCCTAAATTAATTATTCATTAATATTAGCTATTAATAAATTTATAAAGTAAAACTCCCAATTTAAATAGTAAAAACAAAAGCTATTATAATTATCTGTCAAGTACTATATATTAATAATTTATTAACTTGGGTTAATTTAAGACATTAATTAAATATAAGAATTTAATTAAAAATTATATAAAATTTAGAATTTAATTATAAAAATTAATAAATTTCATAATTTTTTTATAATTAAATTTAATTTGAGATTTTTGATGTGACTTCTTCAATAATGATATGATAATTGACATAGAATTTTCATTAGGTATACTAATAGCTTATTAACGGTTAAATTAATTTGAAATATTAATTAAATATAAGAATTTAATTAATAATTATGTAATGTTTAAGATTTAATTAAAAAAATAATAAATTCCAAAATTTTTTTGCAATTGGCTAAAAAATATTTTTCTCAACAGGTCCAAGTCGACCGCACTCTAGGCAATATTGTAATTTCACTTAATCCTGACAAATACCGTACCATGGGCACTTCCTCTTTCAGGAAACAGAAAGGGTAAGGTAAATTCCGTGAGCCGTTCCTATGCTGAAAATTATACTCTCTTTCCATCAGGAGACCACTTTGGTAACTGACAGTCATGTCATGGCGGTTGATATCAGCGCCACTGAAAAAAGGTCACAGAATCTTTTATCTTACCTCACTTAGGCCAACCGTCAAATCAGAAGCATGTTACGTGTCAAATATCGATTGGACCCCTGGAACATGTGAACATAACGGTTGTATAGAATCACAACTAAATACCATGTGCCTCCGCGCAAATATAAACACATACCTGTGAAAAAGAGCAGCAGTCCACATACAGAACCTTCTTGTTCCTATCTATCTATCTATAAATGCCCACGAAGTGTCGGCCGTTTAATTTCTCTCTTTGTTTGATTCTCTCTCTAGAGCGTTCTTTCTCTGTCTAAAGCTCCTCTAATATGGCGTCTCAAGCTAGCCTCCTCCTTCAAAAGCAACTTAAAGGTATCAGCCAATGGGTTGTTGTTCTTGTTCTACTTTTTTTTTTTCTTTTTCTGTTGGTGATTCTGTTTGTTTTGTTTTCTTGAGGGATTTTTGATCGGTGTTTAATTTAATTGATCGGGGTTTTGGTGGGTGCAGATCTTTGTAAAAATCCGGTTGATGGGTTCTCGGCGGGGTTGGTTGATGAGAATAATATCTTTGAATGGAGCGTTACCATTATTGGACCCCCTGATACGCTTTAGTAAGTGTTGTTTTCTGCAATTTGATTAGCTTAAAGCTTATTTCTTTTCTTTTTGTATGATTATTGATTTGATTGAAGGGTTGCTTGATGTTGATGGTAATTTGTGTTCTTGTGTTTGATTAGATAGGATTAGGGGAGGGCTGAAGTTATTGCTTTTTATTAGAGGATTGGAAATTTGATTAATTGACCCGGATTTTTGTTTAGAATGCGTGGGTTTAATGTGGTGAGTGCGTATTTGAGGGGTTTAGCCTGATCATGTAGTTGATATTATCATAATCTTTTGTAGTTGTGGCTTTCTCTGAGAAACTGTACGAATATAAAATATTTGACAAGTTTGAGAATGATTCGGTTAATTAAAGTCCATTTGATTTCTAAAATTTTCATTTTTCAATGTGGTTGTCTAAACTTTCAATCAGGACGAGTGATTGGAGTTAAAGAGTTTGGTAAAAGCTTGTTTTTTGATTCCTATGTGTTGGTTTAACTTCTAAAATGCATTCCGTCGAGAATTATTCTTGCTGTTTGGTTTTGAAATTTCATAACTCAACCTTATTCGTTTGTTGGCTTGCAAGTCTATGTGATTGGTTGATTCTAGTATTTCATTTTCCATGGCTCTTTGAGCTAGCTAGTTGAAAAAGTGTGATCAATTAGAACATTTATCTAGCTCTAGTTGTTTATTTTTTGCATTTTCATATGGGATTGTCTTTTCAGTGTTCTGTGTGATCAACTAGAGCATTTATCTAGCTTAGTGTAGAGTATTGCATGATGTTCATTTCATTGCTATGATTTCCTTACAAATCTTTGATGGCAGTGAAGGGGGATTTTTTAATGCCATTATGAGCTTTCCATCCAATTATCCAAATAGCCCTCCAACAGTGAAATTTACCTCAGAGATATGGCATCCTAATGGTTGGTTGATTTTTTACCTGTTTTAGATTGATTTCTATGCTCTTATTCTTCCAATGGATATGATTTGATTTACTTGTTGCTTTCATTGCAGTTTATCCTGATGGGCTTGTTTGCATATCAATTCTTCATCCGCCGGGTGATGATCCAAATGGCTATGAGCTTGCAAGCGAGCGCTGGATGCCTATCCATACAGTATGTCGTAATTGCTTAATTTATCAATGAAGTCTTTTCATCTGAAGTCTTTAAACGAAGTCTTTATCAAGTATAGCAATTTTGAATGTTAAAATTTTTATAGGCAACAATTTTTTCAATGTGAAATAAAGTTAAATATTTGGTCTTGGATCTAAAACTTTTATTAAAAAATTCATACATAATACTCTATTGTTTCATACAAGCTACATGTGTATGTAATTAAAATTCTGAACAAACTTTATTGAACAAAAAACAAATTGAGAGACATTACTAATTGAAAAATCTTCCAACTTTGGATTGTGTTAAGATTTAAGAATAATAAGAATAAAAAGAAAGGAAAGAAAAGGAAGAGAAGGGAGAGAACCATAGAGGGCTACGTCTTTTATTTTCATTAATTCCAAAGCAAATTACACACACACACACACATCTAGTTTTATTTTATTTATTTAACATTTACTTAATTACTACTACTTAATACTTTATAGTTTGGAAATGCAGTCATTTTCTCTGCTTTGACCCAATTTATGATGCTATCAAAGTGAAGTGAAATAAGGGATCTAAATAATGATAGGGGCTAAACTATATTATATTTATTATAAATTATTATAAAATTTAGAAATTTATATATTATTTTATTATTATTTTATTTATTTTTAATTTTTTCTAGGGATATATATATACACAATTCTTTTATATGATTGTGCTATACCATACCGACTAGGAGTCCTTTACTAATTAGGAATATAGATCCTACTATGGTTACTCTACTAATTAAGAATATAGATCCTACACTAAATAGAAATATAACTAAATATAAATATTGACTTTCTATAATACTTCCCCTTGAAATAGAGCATGAAATCTCATCAATTCCAATACTCCCTCTTGATGAGATTCTTTTTAGAAGACTGCAACTGGTCGAGTGATCTCTCAAGTTCAAACACAAAGTATCAATGTTGTACCAAATTTAGAAATATTTACACCAAGATTCGAATACTAAAAAATAAACCCTCCCCAAAGATGATGCTGATGAGGAAACATCAACATAAAGCAACTCACAAGGTTGCACTTCCCTCTCCGAAGGCGATGCCAGTGAGGAAAAACAACGAAACAATAGGTGGATTTTTACCCAAACAGCTCATATGGCTGCAATATAGTGGCTGTCCAAAGTTCAACAAATCTTCAAGGGAGTTTCTAAATGGGGCAGAAGCTTACAGCGCTTGAATCCCCTCTTAAAGATGACCCAGAAGTCCAGAAAGTGTCTGAGAGACACCAGCTAGTCTTGATAGCCAAACAACCAAAAGAGCCTCTAAGAGAAGGTAACGAAATTCTGAAGCAAAACGCAACCAAACTAGGGAATGCACCCACAAAATTACTCCAAATACACACTGGAACCTTCAAAGGAGTACCAACAGTAGCTCACCCACACAAACGGGGACCAATGGTTTCCTCAGAAGTTGCAGCAATAGGAAACAGAATACCGACCTCAGTCAATAAAGAAGCATCACCAAATAGAGGCACTGAAACCCAAACCAACCCACTCTAAGACCAAAGCAAGTACCAAAATAACACAACAAGAACAGTTACCTGAAAACAAAAGTGAACCAATTCTCAAAGCACTAACAAGAGTGCAACCAACCAAAACAAAACTTAAATAGAGAGCTACAAAGTCCTGAAGGAGAGCCTATGTGCCAGACCAGAAAATTCCAAAACCAGAAATTGGGTAATGCACCAATAGAACCCAAAAAAGAAAAAATTCTGAAGCTTATCCAAGTCCCACAAACAGAAAATTGGAAATACCACTACTGAACTGATTAATCTATACTGTAGCAGGACAGTGCACCAAATCAACCAGCAACTTATGGGACTGCTGCACAAACTCCGAGGCAACGTTGGGAAGAGAAACCGGAGGGCAGGAGCTTGCCGCACGTACTTTCAATTGCCGGGATGTGAAATAAGGCAGAAAAACAAAAGTGGCGCGTGGGGGCCATTCGTTGGAGGTCTAATGACGGGATCTTGATGGCTGGCCGGTTGGTGGCCTAGACGTCCTTAGGGACAGGCGGTGAGACAAACAACTAACCCTAGGTAGGTGATCTGAAAAAACCAGTAGGTTTGAACCCAAAAAATTGACAAGAAGGAAGACATGAAGCGGGGCAGAGACTTAGAAGGGCAGTATGTGGGTGACAGAAAGCGGGGGACAAAATTCAAAAATAAAATTTCCAAAATTTTATGTATGTTGTGATACCATGTTTAGATTTAAGAATAATAAGAAGAAAAAGAAAGAAAGGAAAGAAAAGGAAGAGAAGAGAGAGAACCCAAAGGGCTACATCTTTTATTCTTATTAATTTCAAAGCAAATTACATAGATATATATGTACAAAATTCTTTCCTATAATTGTGCTATACTATACTGACTAGAAAATCGAATATAAATCTTACTATAGTTACTCTACTAATTAGGAATATAGATCCTACGCTAAATAGAAATACAACTAAATATAAATATTAACTTTCCATAACAATCTGATATTATAAAATTGTTGAAGGTTTGAATTGTAATGTTTTAGTTGTCAGGACTTTAATTGAAATTGATCCTTTACTGCAGTTTTTTTTTTTTTTTTTGGGTAATTCCTATTTTAGAATGTGATAAAGCAAAACATTACGCGATCTGCTAACACAATTAGGTAAAATCAGAATAATAAATGGCACTAAATAATATCTACAAAAAGATATTAGAGACCAACAATAAAGCAAAACAAAAAAAGGCAGAAACTAGGTAAAAGAAGAAGGATCTGAGTCTATTTGATTATTGTGGAAAACAAAAAAAGTCATATGTTGCTTACTTGCTTTTAATTTTAATTTACAGTCTTAAGGGAAGCTTTATCAGGACCATTTCACAACAAAATAAGGTAGAAATGGTTAAACTTGATTTTTAAACCAGTCAGGTTCAATCGGATCTGGATAGGACCCATGGGGGAAGAATCCAAATTCTGCCTATCTGATTCTATTGATTCGCCATTGATTCATGGTAATATGCAGTTCTGTAGTTGGGTTTGTATCAGCAAGGGAAACAGAGGGGATCAAAACGAGCTGATGGATTTGAATCAAGAACTGGCATATTCTAATTTAAAAGAACAGAGTTTTAAAGCTATATCTAGAAAACAGTTTATAAGCCAATTGAATGAAGGGGAAAATGTCTCCTTTATGTGGGATTCTGAGTGGTCTTAATACAACTAGTTTGGGATTAATGCTTCGTTGTTGTTTCATTTTAAAAATGTCTTTTTGAATAAGAATGGACGTGACTGAAATAGGCAAGAGGCAATTTCCATAGAATAATTTTATGCTTCTAGGAGCAGCTTGATCTTTGATATGTTATATGGTTATTTGCTTCCAGTGCATTTTAAGCTGAATCCTTATATAGAACCCCTTAGTATAATGCTATGTTGAGCGTTGACTTTATTTACAATTGATTACCATTTTATATCCTTTTAAAGTATATATAGAAAGCAAACGGTATCAAACAAGATGGATTTCACTGTCATCTGTCTCCGAACTCTGAAACAGCCTTGACATGGAATGTTAATTGCTTCTATTGTCTGCTCTCAAATTTTGTTTATTCCTATTCTGTACTTTTTTCTTTAAATTGCCAAGATCCATTAATTGGTTATTGTAGAAAGAATTACCTTATCACTAATCATTTATGCCTAGAAATCAATTTGGTAGCAAAGAACTATTTTTACAGGTGTATAGTATCAGGCTTTGATGTCTTGATTGTATACAATTAAAGAGATTTAATTGGTGTGTGTGAATGTACCATGAGATGCATCAATTACCCCTCTCTCCCTCTCTCTTAAAAAAGAGTGGAATATTTTTTTTTTCCCTTTCTTTTTGATTGGCAATGTAATTAAAACCAGCATTCTTAGTTACAAACTTATAATGCCTCTATAATGAAATACCTTCCTGTTCCCTTTGGTTCTGGTTCATCATTTGAGAAAACCATAAAAATGTTTTTGTATGTTTAACCATATTTGTTAAGCATGATAAATCTTTCCATTTCTGGGCCAGGTTGAAAGCATAATGTTGAGTATCATATCAATGATTTCCAGTCCTAATGATGAATCCCCAGCAAATGTTGAAGCTGCAGTAAGTGATAATCGGATATTTTTTCACCTTCTTATATTTTGGCAACATGACTCTGTTCAGTGAAGTTTTTAATATTTTTGTTGTTTTGTTTGCATGTAAATTCTTCCCATGAATTATGTATCAAATTAGCTAATCATGATGCTAAAAGGACAAAGTGGGCTGATTTATTGTTCTCAACTTACTGGTTTCTAATGAGACAAGTTAACACGTTCGCTTAGGACACAACTGACTATGTATAAATATTCATTGTAATTCTGTGATATCTGTTTATGGATTATGGCTGTTCATCAAATTACTGGACTGCTTACTCTTCTAACTTGCCATGCATTGGATTGTTTTTTTATTTGTTATTGGATTTTGCTTAGGACACAACTGATTATGTGTAAATATTCATTGTAATTCTGTGATATCTGTTTACTGAGTGGGAATCCATTTGCTTTATAATTCGGCCAAAAGAATTTAATACCTTCCATTGCGGTCCTTTCAGTCAAAAAGAAAGAAAGGAAGAAAGAAAGAAAGACAAGCTTTGCTCACCCATTTTTGTTGTAACTAATAGTCACATCTCTTATGCAGAAGGAATGGAGAGAGAGGAGAGACGAATTCAAGAAAAAAGTTGGCCGCTGTGTGAGAAAATCACAAGAAATGTTATGATCCTTCACCAACGTTTCCTCGCTGTTCGTGTGTACCAAGGAATGCCTTCATTTATTATGGTGGGATTTTGTGGAGAGTAGGGGAGGGAGATTGTATCACAGGTTAAGTTGTTATCCTTGTAGAACGCATTTGAAATTCTCACTCCGATCTCTTCATTTACCTTTTCCTTCGAATGGTCATTGTTATATCTCCAGAACAGCTCTGTACTGCAAGACATTTTGGCTAGTGTTCATCCCAAGTGGTGTTGTGCGTCCATATTTCATTTTTTTAGGTCGGTGATGTCACTTTGAATTTTGTTTAATGTTACGTTTTTGGCCATTGAGGGTTATTGCACGGAGTGACTTTGGTCATGTCTTGAAGATTTTGGCTGTGGAGGGGTGTGGTTGCTTGTGTTTGTGCTCAATCAAGTGCTTCGTTTTTCCACATTTCCACTCCCCAGATGTCGTTGCGTGTTACTCATGTTCCAGAAATTATATATAAAATTAATAAAATGATGTTTCTTGTTAATAAGTTTCTATTTACTTAAAAAGGAAAAAGAAAGACTAATGCTGGTTTAGATAAAGTAAGGTTGTGTTTGGGATTATTATTAAAAATATTGTTAAAAAATGTATTTTAAATATATTATTTTTTTTTATTAAATTTAACATGCTTTGGTTATATAAATTCTAAAATAATTAAAAATAAAATTTTTTATATTTTTAAATAACATCTAAAATAATTTTCACCTTGTATTGATCAGGCAAATCTTTCAATGCAAAAGACTTGTATTAATACTTTTTAAAAAGAAGATTTGAACCACAATCCTAAATAAGATTTCATTATAAGAAATTAATAAAAAAGTTACAAAAATCACTGATGAAATATATTTATATTTTGTAGATAATTTTTAATCATCTGTCAATAAAATTTTTTTCCCATGAAAAAGCTTTTCTTGCTAAATTTATTAATAAAAATGCCGTTAGCAAAATGAGATTTGTTGTTTGTGATTTCGTAAGGATCATTGACCAGTAATGATTTGTAAACTATTTACCAACAAAAACAAAGTGTCATAATACATATCTACGATTACATTAGTTATTTGTTTTTTATTTTTATATTTTTAATTTAATTTTTAAATTAATTTAATTAAATTTTTAATAAAATAAGATCATTATATTACGATTGCTATAAGTTGAGAAGCGACTTCCCTTTGGAATCAACTTTTCACCATTCCATTTAAAAATAATGTAAGAATTTTATATTTTTTATGTATGTAATTACCTATGAACGTTTTTCATAATTAATTTATCTAGAAATTTATTTTTTTTTTATTTTTTAGTATTACTAATCAATTACCAACTATATTTTATGGTAGGTAAATTTTTTTATTTTTTAAAGTTTTTATTTTTTTTAAAATTATTAATTAAATATAAATTCATTAATAATTACCCATCATATCATAGATAACATTTTTTAAGTATTTTAAAATTTTATTTTTATTTTCTTTTAATATTACTAATAAAATATAAATTCGTTAGTAATAATCGATAAACTTATTGTAGGTAATTTATCTAATAATTTTATTTTTGATAATATTACTAACTAAATAAGGATTTGTTTGTAATTATTTATATTTTTTTAGGTAATTATTTTTAACTTTTTAAAATTTTATTCTTTTTAATAATAATAACAAAATATAAATTGATCGATAATTATCAATAAATGTTTTCATTGGTATATATATATTTTTTTGTTAATATTTTTCAATATTTTCACTTATGAAATTGCGTCCTTTATAAAAGTGTCATCAATAACTATTAGATAATTTGATTAATATAAATTAATTTAAATTTTAATTTACTTAATTTTTTTGTTAGTAATTATCAACAAAATTTAATGACAAGTAATTTTAATTTTAAGTAATTTTAATTTTGCAGCTTTTTTTTTTCTAAATTTTTTTATAGTGTTTAACTCTCATGTCTAATGCATAAGATTTATACAAGCGTTAAATTTATTAAATTACATTAATAACACGATTTAATTATAAAAATATACTTTTTTAAAAATTTTATTAAGAATTTTAAAATTATAAATTAATAAAAACTTCATAATTTTTTCAGTTTTGTAACTAACTGTATCTTCAGTGGAATTTTTAATTATGTTTTAAAAAATATAAATTATTACTATTAAATTAATTTTTAACTAAAATTTATCTCTTATTTAATTTAATTTAAATAAAATTTTATTTGTTATAATAATAAAATTTTAATTAATTTTTGGTATAATTAATTAAAATATCTATTTAATTCTTTTTCATGCATATATTAATAGTAGTTTCTATGATTATTTAGATAAAAATATAATAAAATTATTTTAATCAAAAAATAATTTAAATTTTATGAAATTTTTATATTTTATTTCATAATTTATACATATTAATTTTTCTTTAGATTATAGAAAATATATTAGATTAATGAAAAAATAATTTTATTTAAAAAATATATAAAATTACTAATAATGAATTGAATTATTTAATTTTAATAATAATAAAAATATATAATATTATTATATAATAAAAATAATATTTTATTATATTATTTTATAAAAAAATATTATATCTTTAAATTTTTTTAAAGTGTAAATTTTTTTATTAACCTAATATATTTTTTTATAAAATAATTCTTTCACAACAATGGTTATCGTTTTATATAAATTTATGATATAAGATAAATATATTTCATAAAAATTAAAATTTTAAAATATTATCATTTTTATTAATATAATAAATATTAAAAATACATATTATTTTTCAAAAGACAGATTTTATAATTTTAATATTATAATTTTATTTTTTTAATCATATTTACTTTTAGTTAAATTTTCAATGTAATCATATTTGTATTCTATTTTTAAAATTCTACTTTTATATAAAAATATAGTTGAGAGATAATTTATGTTAAAAATTTAGTTGTTTAATTAAAATTTAAAAATATTTTAATTGAAAATTAATGATAATAAAATATAGATAATCAAAATATTAATTATAATTGTATTCGATATATAATTATAATGAAATAAAATATTAAAAAGTTTTAGAAATATTAAATAAAAAATTTATAAAAAATTAGTAATTAAATATATTTAAATAAATAAATTTTGATAACAATAACTAATAACTTTTGAAAGAAATAATAAAAAAATAATAAATAAAAAAAATTTTAAGAGCACTTAAGTAAAATGAAAATATTTGATGAGAAAATAGTAGATATGTATTAAATATTTTATATGGCATACTATATATGAACAAATAAATGAAAATCATATTTAAATAAAAGTTTAATTTTATAATTAAATATTATTTAATTAAAAAATGATAATAAAAATATTTAAATTTAATTTTTATAACAGTAAAATATTCTTATTTATTTGGCCATTTCAATTTAATGGCTATAAGTTAGCAATAATAATAATAATAATAATAATAATAATAATAATAATAATAATAATAAGTATTAATTAACCTTAGAAAAGTAAAATAAAATGAATATTAAATTATTAATATAAAAATTAATGCGTACTAATTATAAATAATTTAAATTTTTATATTTTATTTTTATAACTTTTTATATAAATTATATTTTTTGTCTCTCAAATTTTTTAACAAAAACTTCATAATAAAAATTATAAAAAATATAATAATATAATAAAAATATTTATTAAAAATATGAAATAATTTAAAGTTGGTTAAATTTTATGATAGTTGATTATGAGATTACAAATTAATAATTAATTTTTTTTAAATTAATAGTCATCACTTGCTCTTTTTATTATTATTATTATTATTATTATTATTGTTATTGTTGTTAAATTATTTTTTATTTTAAATTACTACTACTATGATGATGATGAGTATGGAAGGTGACATGTAGTAAATAATATTTTTGCATAAATAAATTTATAAAAAAATAATATAAATATTTTTTAAATATTGCATTTAATCACAAAAGATTTTAATTTTTTAAAAATCAAATTTTAAAGAAAATGATAATTTAAATCATAAAAGTTAAGGCAGAATTATAAATAATATTGATAATTAAAAGAGAAATAAAAAAGAATTAAATAATTATTATTATAAAAAAATATAAAAGATAATTATTAATGAAAAATGACAAGTGGTAAATTTTTCAAGGGAAGTGTCACTTGACATTTTCTGTGCCATTTAGCATTTTTTTGAGAATACCATTATATATATATATATATATATATATATATATATATATATATATATATATATATTTGTAGGATAAAAAAATTAATATTTAAGGAGTAAGAAAGAGTAAGACTTACTCTTACTTTTACTCTCAATTAAATTCACTCATTTTCAAATAGGGACATATAATTTACTTACTTTTCTTTAATTTTATTATTCTTCGTTTACGGTTATTTAAACAGTTTCTAAACAACACTAGAGAGACTTTTTTTTTTTTTACTAACTGAATAGTATTATTTATATGACAGCAACAACAACACATAATAAATTATCAATGTAAAGTATGTATTTCTAATGTGGCACAAATATTGAAAAAAAAAAAACAATAAATTATCAATGTAAAGTATGTATTTCTAATGTGGCACAAATATTGAAAAAAAAAAAAACAATTAAAAGGAAAAACACAAGGGTCTTGATTTTAATTATAAATAAAAATCATAAATTATTTATATATAATATGAATATTATACTAATTGTGATGTAAAAAGGGATAAGAAGGAAAATGTCATAGATATGAGTAAAGTTTATTTAAATAAATGTAACATTTATTTTTTTTTCATCTCTTTCTAAATATAAAAATATATATATTCTCTCTTTATTTTTCTATTAATTCATACTTTTTCAAATATAAATTTTTTTTTATTGTAATCTTTCTTACCATTTTTTATCTTTTTCCCTAGTGTTATTGGACTTGGATCAAACCGAAGAACTAGTGAACCGGCCATGAAACTGGTTCGATTCTGCATTTGAACCTCCTAAGGAAGAAAATCGGCATGAACTGATTGAACCAACGAAGACCCGAAATGAACCGCTTGACTCGAATGACCCGCGAGAACTGGTCAGGTTTAGTAATCACACCAAAAACGGCATACACTCCATCCGCTTCACCCAAATTTTGGCACTCACAAAATCCCAATTTTGTTAAACGACAGTCACACTTCAATTCTTCCCTTCGAAGATTTACAATCCCTGAAAGTCTTCAAGACTTCAATAGTTTAAACCATTTTCCCTTCAATTTCATTGTTGCCATCTTCATCTCTAGAAGCTCTATAGTCATCAATTGAAGCTCCATTGTCTTCAATTAAAGCTCCGTCTTTAGAAATAGAGACACTTCCTTTCCATCCATCTTCAACTGTCGATCTCCACTGTGAAAGCTATAACAAAAAGCTAAGCTCCACCATCATCATCCACATCTTGGATACTGCAAAGAGTGGTTTGTTTAATCCCTTCACTTTTTTTTTTCGTTTTGGAGAAATGGGTTTATATTTTTTGGATTGTAATGGATAAATTCAACTGTAGCACTACTGGATTGTAATGGGTTTATATATTTGCTAGTTTGTAATGGTTTGTATCCTATTACTTCCTTCCACATATGTTGTATATATGTTGCATGAACTGAAACAAGGCCATGTACGCTTTGAAAGTGAGAAATTTGTCTTGATTCCATGGCCCTACTGCAATAGTTATATAATGCTTTATATAACTATATTTTATAATAGAAGGCCATTAATAATTTGTTGTCTTCCTTCCCCATGTGCTACATATTAATCATGATTGTCTTCGTGGCCCTGCAATCATACATATTAATTTTCTTTCTTCCATATGTACCGTATGTGTACACACACACACATATATATATATATATATATATATATATATATATATATATATTTTGCTTTATCTTTTTCAACAAAGAAAAGTTAAATTTGAGGGATAAAAGTCAAAAAACAATATTTTACTATTTAGTGGAAGCTTTTGTTAGTATTGGGCTTGATATGTGCCACCTTACTTTGTCCATAAGTCAAAAAAGCCCTTGAATTGAGTGGGAAAGTGCAAATTATACCTGCAAAAGCCAAATTCTTTTAAATGCTAACTTTGTAATTTAAATGCATTATATATATATATATATATATATATATATATATATATATATATATATATATATTTGATTCTGCTATCACATGGCAAGAAATTAACATGCTAGGACTCTTTTTCTTTTTCTTACTATAGTAAACCCTACTTCATTAATTATTAAAAGAAATGAGATGAAGACTAATTTGTTGTTTTTTTTTACTAGAGTACTTATAAATAATTAATTATTGAAAGTTTTATATATTTGCTAAATGTTAATGGAAATATTGGATTTTTTTAAAGCTTCAATGTCTTCGACAAAGGCAAGCAACACACCGTCTATTGTTGGATCAATATCTGCAATAGGAAGTGGCACATCTCCTCAAAGAATCAATGTTAGAGGAAAAAGTGACCCAACTTGGGGTCATTGCAAGGAATTGCCTGATTGTGTTGGTAATGGTAAGAAAAATAAGATAATTTGTTTGTATTGCAGCAAAGTTTTTTCTGGTGGTGGCATTAATCGATTTAAATAGCATATAGCAGGAGTAAAAGGTGAAGCTGAGTCTTGTTTAAAGGTGCCTCCTGATGTTCGCTATCAAATGAAGCAAAATTTAGATGATTTTGCTGCCAAAAAAAGAAGAAGTTAATAAATTTTTTATGAAAAAAATCCATTTGGTCCACGCTATAGAGAATATGAGGAGGATATTTATAGAGAAAGAAACACTAGTGATGATGATATTCAAGAAATCCCTCATATATTAAGCACACTTCTAGTTCTCAAGGTCAAGGGAGAGGTATTCGTCAAGGCATAGGGACATCTACTAGAGGTAAAAGAGTGAAAGAGTCTGTTGAAATTGGTTCCTACTTCATGCCTAAAACAACTCTTGGTGCTCAGCCAACTATTAAAGGTGTGTTACAAAGCAAGGAGGCTATAGAAAGGTGTGATATGGCTATCTCAAGACGGATGATTGATGCATGCATACCTTTCAATTCTGCTAATTCAAAATATTATTAGCTTATGATTGATGCTATAGCTAGTATGGGTGCTAGTTACAAAGGTCTAAATTTTTATAATCTTCGTAGTCATTTATTGTCAAAAAATGTTGAAGAAGTTAAAAAATTTGTTATCGAATCACTTGGAAGGAAATTTGTTGTACAATCATGGCTGATGAATGGACAGACCAACGTAGAAGAGCTTTAATTAACTTTCTGATTTATTGTCCAAGAGGTATAATATTTTTAAAATCAATTGATGCTTCAGATGCTTCAAAAACTGAGGACATGCTGTTTAAGTTGTTTAAAGAGGTAGTTTCATCTGTTGGTGTGGAAAATGTAGTGCATATTGTCACTAATAATGCTACAAATTATGCTGCTGCTAGAAAGTTGTTACAAAAAGAGTTTCCCACATTATTTTGGTACCCTTGTGCTGCTCATTGCATAAATTTAATATTGCAAGATATTGGCAAGTTAGATTAAGTTAATGCTGTTATGTATCATGCTTCGAAGATCACAAAATATATATACAATCATTGCTTCCCTTTACATTTGATGAGAAAATTTATTGGTGGAAGGGAGATTCTTTGTCCAGCACCTACTCGATTTGTCACCAAATTTTATTGCCTTGCAAAGTATATTATCTCAAAAAGATGCATTGCGAGCAATGGCGACATCCAAAGATTGGACATTATCAGCATGTGCCAAGGAAAGCAAAATGAGAAGATTTGTTGAGGATGTGTTGGATTCATCATTTTGGAAAGAATGTGCATTAAGTGTGCAGATCACTAAACCTTTAGTCCGTGTTTTGAGAATGGTTAACAGTGATGATATACCTTCAATGGGATATTTATATGAGGCTATTCATAAAGCTAGAGAAGAAAAAGTATGGGGATTCCAGAAAAGGAAGAAAAGAATTGCTCCTTACATACAGATCATTAAAACACGATTGGACACTCAATTGCATAAGAATCTTCATGCTACTGGATATTGGTTAAACCCTTGCTATCAATATAATTCTACTAAAATGTCAAAACATAGATTGACTATTTCAAGGCTTTTGGATGTTATAGAAACATATGGGCATGGAAATCCAATTTTGGTAACCGACTTAACAAATGAGATGAGGGTATTTAGAAATGCAGAAGGTGATTTTGGGTGTATGTCTGCTACAAATAATCATACAATTATGCCTCCAAGTAAAAGTTTTGTAGTTTTATTTATATTTATTTACGTATCATATGAGATGCACTTTCATTATTTGATATTTGATTTTTCATGTAGATGAATGGTGGTTGTGTTATGGAAGTAGTGCACCAAATTTACAAAAGTTAGCAATTCGAGTTTTAAGTCAAACATGCAGTGCTTCAGGTTGTGAGAGGAGTTGGAGTATTTTTGAGCAGATCCACTCCAAAGTAAAGGAACAGATTGGAGCATCAAAGGCTCAATGACTTGGTTTATGTTCATTATAATTTAAGGCTACAACAAAGGTATTAATTTTTCATTAATTGAATTATTTTTTGATGCACTTATGAAATTCTCTCTTTATAGCTTGTATTTTTTAAGCTTTAATAATTTTTTTATATAATTATATCCAGAAATTATTTCAAAGATCAAAACTATGACCCTATTAATTTTGAAGAGTTTAGTGCTAATGGAACATGGATTTTGGAGGAGCCCTCAAATTTAACCAATGAAGAACTTGAGACTTTCAATAATGAATTGGCCTCCTGCAACTTTCAAAACAATCTGCCTATTGGTAATTATTTAATTTTTTTTACTATTTACATGATAGACTTTTATTTTCATGCTTAATGTTATATAATTTAATATTAATGCTTGCTTTCTTTTTGGTAATGCATCAATTTCATAAATTTTAGATGATTTGAACCTAGAAGATTTCGAAGATGATGATGATGAAGATGATGGAAATGGTGATGAAGATATGCAAAATCTAGACTATGCAATTGATACAAATTTTAGTTCTTGGCTTTGAATTATGCATGAAGGTTCAAAAGAATATTGAGATGCGTTGTTATGAGACTTCAATAGTTTAGTTTAATTTTGTTTTAACTACTGTTTTGGATGTTGTTATTTGAATTTAATTTGGGTTTGCTGTTTGAACTTAATTATAGTAATTTGACTTGTATTATTATTTTAATGCTTTTAAATTTATGTTGAATCATGTTTATGAATATTTAGTTAGAGTAGAAGTTATTTCTAGTATTTGAAATTAGTAATATTTAATTAATACATATTTAATTAATATTTTTGTGACCCATTATTTGAACTATTGATCCACCGGTTGAATCAGTAACCTATTAACTCGATTCTTTAATCGAATCGATGTCTGGGCTGAGTTTAATAACATTGCTTTCCCCTTCTTACTCTTTCTTACTATACCATTATTTATCCTTTCCTCGCTATGTTGAAATAGACCCTTAGGTACAAAGAGGAGTACAACTCAAAGGAAACTACAATATATCGGTAGGATATAAATCTCTTATAATTGTTTTTTTAAAGTTTTTCATAAAAATTAAGAAAATAGTTAAATAATTTTATTTTTATATAAAAAATACTAATAATTGACTAAAACATTCTTGTATTTAATTAAAATAGAGAAAACTGATAAAAAAATAAATAAATGCATTGAGAATAATAATAGTTAAGAGTAAAGTTAAAAAAATAATTAATACTTAATTTTTTAAAAAGTCAAATGAAGTGGAATAATTTTTTTTAAACATCACTTAAAATAGGATGGAGGGAGTAATAATATTAATTTATTAGTTAATTAATACTTATTAAAAGTTTTTTGAGTAAGCTCAACTCATATAATAATGAATTTAATAATAATTAGATTAAGTATTAGTATCTAAATTTATATATTATATTCTAATTAATTTTGTATAAATTTTAATTTTAACATTTCATCTGAAGATTATAAGGTTTATTCTTATACAAGGTCGAATTTATATTTAATACACTTTTTTATAAAAAAAGAAAAAAATTGTTATGTCTTTAAGATGAGGGGAAAGATATGCCCAAGAAAATACTTAAAATTAAGCAACTGCAAATAAAAATTAATCTATTATTTATCATCAATAATTTTTTTCATTATTCTGTTATTTTTAAAAAATTAAAGAAAAAATTAAAAAATTTTAATTTAAACTTAATTTATTACAAATTTGAAATTAAAAAAAAAAAACGAATCCTACTATAACAAAAATTCTCTTATTGACTGCTGAATGCCACGTCAGTCGTCGGGACGACATCTCATCATTTGGTCCATCCGCGTTAACAATAATAACTTCATGATATTTTTTTACAAATTTAGAATTCAGACCATCAAATGTCAATGAGTAAAATCACAAAGGATTTTCTATTTTTTATGGCAATTTTTTTATAAAATTTATTTTATTAGTAATATTATATTTTAAATAAATTAAAATTATTTAATCTAATAATAAAACATAAATAAAATGAATTAAAATAAAAATAACAATAGAAGACATCATTTTTTTATATATTTTCCCTTGCTTTCTTCGTCGCTTTCCGCCTTTCTCCATTGCTTTTTGGAATTTATAACAGGTTTCCTTGGATCACAGATGGATCCTTTTCATGACTTATACACTGTCTTTCGCCCTCTCCTTTTAGTAATAAAAAAAGAAAAGAAGAAGAAAATGATGAGTTTTTAACCGTATGTGATTGCGACTGATTATTTTCACCGATGATAATTTACTTCGCTGAATTGCTATGGTGGACTGGTGGTGTTTGACAAAATGCAAAGCTGCAAGAGCACTGTTGCTTGCGAAAACATCCGATCCTCAACGGTTTCGCGTTCTTTTTCTTCTCTTTATTCTCAACGTTTAAAAAAACGCGCTAAGAAAGAGAATAAAATTGGCTGTGATTGTCACTATAGCCGGCTACTCTTCCTATATTTTTCTTTATCTTCATCTTCCTTCTTTTCCTTCAGTTCACCCACGCAATCGCGCCACCGCTAGCTCCGTCGTCAGAAAACTAATCTATCCTCACCGACGACGACGACTCTAGAGGTACGGACAAAAGTCAATGAAGTCAACCTCTTTGTTTTTGGCATATATATAACCAAAGCTTTTAATTTCTTTGAGCTGAAATAGTTTACATTACTATTTACGACGTATAAATTGTGGATTAAATTGTAATTTTGTTTTTGTGAATTTATTCTGAGATAACATGTAGAAAATCATCTTCTATGAGTATTTGAGATTCTCGTTCTTTTTAATTTTTTTAATTTTATGTTTTTCGATTAATTAAAGCCGTGTAATGATATTTTTAGTAAAATATTGTAATAATTGCTATATATAGATTGCTAGTATTTTTTTTTTTTAAATTCAGTGTCTTTAATTGGAAGCATCATGAAATGAAAAACATGGTTGGTAAACGAAAGATCTAAGAGCATATAGAATCCTATTATAAATAATGATGAGAATATATTTATTATATATAATAATTATACTGAATATTTATATATGTGGGTATGTGTTTGTATGTGTAAGGTGAATAAATTTTATCTTATGTTTTCAATTGAAACTGTAGTATTTTGTCATGATATATGTAGAGGACTCTTAATTGCAACCCTTGCATCGAAATCAAAGTTTGTGATATGTTGCTGATGGAGTCATACATATATTATACCACTAATATAACTTTCTATTTTTAAGAGTATTGTTGAGGTGCTATTATTATTATTATTATTGAAAAAAACTATTGTTTGTTTGAGTTTGATTTTTAATCTAATATTCTATGTTGGACATTTAGTTTCAGTGAACCTTGCTCTAACACTTTTTTCTTAAACTTGTTTTCTTAAAAGGAGGAAAGCGAGGATCGGAGGAGAAGAGGAGGTTTTCATTGCTAGTGAGGCCATGTAAGGTCTTGCTTGGTTCATTGTGAAATTGGGAATGGAATGCAAATGCAATTCTTGAACTATGATTTTTTTAAAAAATTTATTTTGGTTCTTAAAGAATCTTTTATTATATTTAAATTTGAATAACTTTTAAGTTACCTTAAAATGAAATAATATATATTTTTAAGGTTATCATTACCAGAAAAAATGGCAAGAGGAAGGATATTAGGGAAAGGGAAGAAAAAGAGAGAGATCAGAGAAGGGAGACAATATATTATAATTTCTCAGCAAGTTTTACGCCCAGGGAGTTGGCAGAGAGCGAAAAGTAAGAAATGAAAATGTATATGTTGCCTTGCCAAAACTCTCTTTCCCAGATTGGATAGAATGAGCTGACAGGGCATTTTTATGCTCTGTTCTCTCTCTTCTTGGAGACATGCTATGTTCAAATGTCTGTATTAATTCAACACTCTGAATATTTATGCTTTCTTTTTTCGTTTACTAAGAAAATTTTCAAAACTATAATGGGACATAGAATTCTTGTCCTTTGCAGCCTTAAACACTTGAGACACCGATTAATGAATTAATGTCATTACATTTGATAAATTTTCTCTGTTTCAGGTTTCCAATGCTGCTATATACAATATGGCTTCTGTTCCTATATCATGTTATTAGAAAGTAGGATATCCTGACAACTACAAGAGTATTTCAGAGGTGCATCCACGCCTAGCCATTGTGCATTCTACCAGAACAGAATTTCAGGTTTGTTGTTTATTATTATTATTATTATTATTATTATTATTATTATTATTATTATTATTATTATTATAACATACCTTCAATTTACTTGCTATTTTTTTCTTCACACAGCGGGACATGTAAAATTTGGCTTTAGAGTAAGCTCATGACAGTCTATTATCAACCTCCATTTGATATGTAGTGTACAAAATTATTCTTAGTTTTGCAAATATTGATGTGATCACTTTAATTATAGGGTTATTCCCAAGCTATAACTCGTTTGTCAATTGTCCTGGAAAAGACAAATTTTTGTTTAATCATATTTGTATTCCTTTGTTTCTTTTGTATAGGTTTTGGAACAAATTATTGGCTAGTTTTGCCTTACTTTAAAATGGTTGCATTCTAAATAAGTAACTGGCAAAACACGAGCCCTTCCAACCTCCACGCCCTTAGATAAAGGAATGAAAAATACTAATCAAACTAGATTTTATTTTGGAAGTGATGATGAAGTACAAAATGAATTCTAATTTATTCTTTGAGGTTGGTTAAATTTATGAGATGTCATTGTATTGAATGATGCTTGGGAGACTAGGTTTACTATTCCATATTTGTTTCTATGTAGGGTACAAATTAAGCAATGAGAAGCAAAGATCCATTTTGGAAGTATGTGGAAATTGTGGAGAGTAATCGATCTCGCTGCATGTTCTGTAAAGAGGATTTTGCTCCTCGAAACATTCATAGGATAAAGTTGCACTTAGCTGGAGTACGTGGTGGCATTAAAATATGTACAAGAGTTCCTACTGAAGTACAAAAAGAAGCTCTTGAAGCAGTTGACGAATGTAAGAGGAAAGCTAGAACTTCAAGTTACTCAAAGAAAAACATTTTGCTTCCATCCAACATTGCGTCAACAGATGTGGTTCAAAATTCTTTGCAAAAGGATGACAGTGTGATGCTATTAAGAAATAGCGTGACCAATCACAATCTAGCCAAATTTTTCCTTCTTAGCAACATTGCATTTGATGATGTTGAAGCACCTTATTTTGTTGACTTTGTGAAGAGTGTGCCTGGTTATGATCATAGTTATGAGCTACCAAGTTCTCGCGAGCTCCAAATGAAGTTTGTTCCTGAAATTGAGATGCAGGCCCAGAAATATGTGAAGGACGTGAAGAAATCGTGGGAAAAAACTGGCTGCACCATAATGGTTGAAAATGGGTGCAATTTAATCAATATCCTCATATATTCTCCAGAAGGGGTTATATTTGAAACTTCATATGAAGTTTCAAGGTTGGAGGAGATAGATTTTGATTTCACAGAGATAGTTTCTTCCATAATTGAAAAAATTGGGGTTGATCATGTTGTCCAATTCATCACCAACGATGGTAAAATTTCTAGTTCGGTTGGAGAAATGCTTGAGACTAAGTACCCAACAATTTACCAAATTCGATGTGCAGCTCAAGAGATTCATTCTTTTTTGAAGGTCATATTCGATGAAATTGCCTGGGTACGACAGATAATTGATCATGCAGAATTGATCTTCAGACATATGTACAGCAACGCTATTGTTTTATCATTGATGAAACAATACACAAAGGGCAAGGAATTGAAACATCCTTGTATGTCCAAGTTTGCCTCCAAGTATCAAATGCTTCAGTCCATCTTTGATAATAAGAATGAATTGCAACAACTCATTATGTCTGACGAGTGGTACATGCTGGATTCTAACAATAACGAGACAGCTCGGAAGGTTACTGATATTATTCAAGGTGCAAACTTTTGGCATCAAGGACATGATGTACTAGATGTTCTGGAGCCAATAGTTCAAGTCCTCCGATTAGTAGAAAATGATGGACCAAATTCAGGCTACTTGTATGGAGCATTGAAAAGGGCAAGAGAAGCAATTGAGGGGTACCGTGACCGCAATGCAACGAAGTATCAAAGGATATTGGAGTTATTAACGGAGAGGCAAGGCAACATTATCCACCCGATGCATGCTGCTGCAGCTTTTCTGAATCCTACTTACATGTTTCTGGAGGATTCTGAATGTTGGGGCATTGATACGTACAATGGCATGAACTTTGTGTCGGAGAACTTGGTAGCAAGTGGAGAAGAAAAGGCAAAATTTATAGAGGAGTTGCAGCTTTATCGTAAGCGATCATTGAAGGAGTTCACTAGTGAAATGTCACGGGCAATCATGACATCATCTCATCCTCGTAAGTTTTTACTACTTGGCTTTCTAGTCTTTTTTCTCCTCTATCCAATAATATGTATAAATTGATGTTTGGTTTGTGACATATATATCTGTAGGTGAATGGTGGGATTATAATCGTCCGCTCCTTCCAGTATTGAGCAAGTATGCAATACGAATTCTGAGCCAACCTTGTAAATGTTCATATAACATAAAACCTAGTGTATCCGAAGTTGCACAAAGGAAGAAGATGGATAGCACAACATCTAAATCATGGGATAATCATCTATTTGTGATCATCAATACAATTATCATGGAAAAATTTAGGACTATGGAGAAATCACTGACTAATTTTCAAAATTGTACTGAATTGCCTGACTATGAACAAGACTGGGAGGATGATCAAATGGAGTTGCTCATTAATGGAAATTCTAATGATGACGCAAGGAATGAAACAGACCTTTTGTGTTTTAAGGACAAGGTTAGTTCACTTCTGAGACCTAGTTGCAGTAAGGTACCAATAGCTCATGGCCATTAGAAGTTACCGTCTTTCTCATTATTTGTTGCTATATTTTTTGTATTTTCTATCAATCTGAGCCCTGTAAAATTACTACAGACGTTATTGCAGCATCTTGAAGCGAGTAATTAGGAGATGAACACCACGGAAACGTTTTCTCTAATGATTTGTAATCATCGCTAAGCCTTTTTTTTTTTTGGGTATTTGGGAAATGTTTAAAGTAAAGTATCAGGATTTGAGCTCGACCTCCTGTATTAGAAGGCATGCACTTGAGCTACCAGTCTAATGGCTAGTCCTTACTTTACTCCTGCGCGCTAATTGCTTTTCGTTGTTGCCAATGCAGAATGAAGCACAGCAGATGTCGACCCTTGAAAACAGGCATCAAGATCCAATCAATTGAAAGCAAAGTTGCAGACCCTTGTATGGTTGGACCCACCAGAAATGACCAGTGCATTTTTCATTTAATTATTGGAACAGAGTCATTCTCATCCTTCATAGAAGATTTACCTCCTGGTCCTGAAGATTTAGCAACTAACACCAAAGGGGAGGAATATGGCGATGAGGCCAAGGGTACTATAGGCGAAAATCACCATGGAGAGTCTCATGTTCCATGTACAACAGAAGAACTTGATGATTTTGCCCAATCATTGTTTGGGAAATAAGGTAACTTATTTAGTGCCTCCTGCGCACTTTCTTATTTTAGTACTCTGTTGTATGTAATACTTAATTACTTAAAATTCTGGTATTTAAGACCTTTATTATTAGTGGTTGTGTTACACCATAAATAATCTTTCAATGTTCTATAATTAAGATATAGAGAGTTTAATTTTACTTATAAATCGGTTAAATCTATTTATAAGTAAAAAGTCATAGTTAGATTAGTGTTTGACTTGATTTATAAATTAAAAAAACTACTTAAAATAGAAATTACAAATAAAGTATCCTTTACTTATGATTTATCTATTTATTTTAAAACTAAATAAAAGATTATATTATCCTAATAACTTTTAAAAATATCAATACTATTTTTATTTTAATAACTATAATACTCAATTACTTATCTTTTTTAGTCATTTTGATAAATTAAATTACTTTTAAATACATTTTAACCAAATACTTAAATTACTTAAAATTAACTTTTAAATAATTTCACCAAATAATTAACTATTTATTTTAAAACTAACTTATAAGTTAAAAAAAAAAATTTTAAGTCAAAAGTTAAAAGTAATTAGTCAAACCAAACGTCCTCATAATTCTAGAGAGAGTTTGATTTGACTTATAAGTGGATTAAATTTACTTGTAAATAGACTTATTTCTAAATAGAAAGTCATAACTAAATTAATATTTTTTTGATTTATAACTTTAAAAAAAATTAAAATAAGTCAGAAGTTATAAGTAAATGTTAATTATTTTAAAATTACTTTTTAACTAAGTAAATGACTATATTCATCTATCTATAATCTATAATATATATAAATGTATGAACGAGGAGGTGAACTTTCAATGGATAAAAATATCCCTAATATAATTATAAAATTACTACTATTTAATTATTTATCAATTAAAATTATAATAAAACTTAAGGTAGACTACTAAAAGTAGAAGTTTATACAAAATCAAACTAGGTCTTATACAAAATATTAAAATTCAAAAAAAATATAACTATAATAAATATTGTAATAACTATAATAAATATTATAAATACTAAGTAAATATACAATTTGACTATTAAACATATATTATTAAATTTATATATTTACAAAAACTTTAAAAATATAAACATTTAAATTTAATTTTAGTTATAATTAACTTACGAGGAAGTAAAAATCCTACCGTTTAGTGCCACTATTTTCTCATTTATTTATGACATAATAAATAAAAAAAATTAAATTCAATTGGATATGCGTAATAGATAACATTCATAAATGTTTATTTTAATTTTTCTATTTAGCTTTTTAATTTGATTAATTGAGTTTGTTAAACATTATACATTATTTTTTCATATTAGTTTCTTATATAATTAATTTTAATTTTTAAAGTCTCAATATATTTTTATTTTAAATATGATATATTAACACATAGATTTTTAGTATAACATTTTCCTTTCTAAGTGTGTTTATAATTAATTACTTAAATTTCTATTATTTTTTTAATATTTCTTTTCATCAATATGTCATAAAATTAAATAAAAATAATTGTATTTAAGATAAAAATTACAAGTTAAAAATATCATGGTATTTTTGTATATATATATATCTATATAATTTTAATTATCTTAGAACTATGATTTGCTAAAAATAATATTATAAAATTAGCATTATACAGCCTATCAAATTATAGTATTTATTTTTCTTTTAAGTTGTAGTTTATTTTTTCATAACTAGTTATTTTAATAATTTAGATAAATTACACCGATTATCTTTTAATTTAGATAATTATTTTATTTTAATCATTTATTAAAATAAAATCATTAAACTTTGATTTTATTGAAAAAAAATGTCTCTTTAACCTGCCACAGCCGTTTTCAAGTTCATTTTCATTTTTTTTAACTAATACTAAACTAATATTTAATTAAAATAAATCTATAAATTATTATTATTTATTAATTTTTTATTAATAAAATCATATATTAATAAAATATTATTTTAAAACTTAAAATTTTAAGTTTTAAATTTATTATTATTATATTATTTTTTTTTCATGTTACTACAAATTAAATTTTAATTAATAATTTTATTAATATATTTATTTAAAACAAAATAATTTTATTAATAATAATTATTAATTAATTTAATCATAAATGTAATAAAGAGAAAAAAAAAGAGGAAAAGAGGACAACATAGGCTAATTTTATTCTTTGAAAACTTGATATCATAGGTGAAGGGAATTTTTTCTAAAATAAAATTAAAATTAAAAATATTTATTTTAATAAATTAAAATTAAATATTTAAAATAAAATAATCACATAGATTAAGAGATGATTTATATAATTTAATTTAATAATTTTTAAAAATATTAATATTATCTTTATTTTAATAATTATAATATTTAATTATATATATTTTTTATATTTTAATAAATTAAATTATTTTTAAATATATTTTAATTAAACCTTTAAATTATTTAAAAATTATTGTTAAATAATTTTATTAAATAGTTAATTATTTTAATTGTTGAATTAATTTATAAATAAAAAATATATTTTAAACGAAAACTTAAAAGTCAGTTTTTAAAATAAAAATTCAAACTTTAATCATTAGATTCGGCTGAAAGACAATTATTGAAGTTATCGAGTGATTTTAATACTTTCTGTACTATATTTAGCGTCTGAGATGCTACTAAAGCATGTATATCGTTAGCAACCGAAAGGGGGGAAAATTATTATATTTTTTCAACAATAAATACTAACACGTGGAAATTTCTATATTTATTTTAGATAAATTAATTTACAATGGTTGTTATCCATCATGTAACCCATATACTGACATTGGTGCATTACCCACTAAAATTGTTTCTTTTTAATGTGTGTTTAACAAGTATACCATATGAGATCCCACCTTTTCTCGTTTAGGAATTTTTAGGAATAGGGTTGGGAACGAATTGAGTTTTTATGATATTTGATTCAATTAAATTTTAAGTAGATGAGTTTAAATAGTATATAATTAGATTTAAAATAGATTTAATTTAAAATTTAATATTTGTGACGGATTCAATTTGAATTTTACATGTTGAATATTCGTTACTTAAATCTGTTTATATATTTTTGTAATAATATTTTTAAATTTATAAATTTTTATTTTATGTAAAATAAAATTGAAATATTTTATGGAATCATTAAATTTTTAAAATATAAATTATTAATAAAAAAATTTTTATGTAAAATTTTAATTAAAACATATAAAATTAAACCAATTTGAGTATTTTTCAGATAATAATAATCAAATTTTAGACGAATTAGAATAGTTGAGAATAAATTTTAGTCAGGTTTTGAACGGATTCAAGTTTTGAGAATATTAATTAGATTTGAATTTGAATAGTGTAATTTTCATAGGTACCCTACTTATTCATTTTTAGGAAAATTAATGTGTTTATATACCTTGTACCTAATTATATACAACAATAAATTAATTATTTATTTTTAATCTCTATGAAATGCATCTACATTTCTACTCTATTTTTGCATTTATTGTATTTACTTTTATTATAATTAGTAATTACTTAATCATGAAATGGGAGTAAAGAAAGAAATTCTTTTTTGCACTCTATATTAACTTACTATTAAAATATTTAAAATTAATTTTCTAAATGAAAAGTACTCATGGTTCAATAATTATTTAATAATATAAATAAAAAAATAATTGATGATATTGAAAATAAAGCAATTATGTAACACTTTTAAATAAAAAATTTTTTAAAAATAACTCATCAATAAATGTATAGTACAACATTGAATTTATTTTTTATATGCATATGAAAAGATTATTTTTATCGTTTTTAATATAAATAATATCTATATTATATATAAATATAAGAATGAAAGCAAAAATATCTCTAATATAATTATAAAATTATTGCTATTTAATTATTTATCAACTAGATTTATAATAAAACTTAGCCTTGACTACTAAAAGTAGAAGTCTATACAAAATCCAAACTAGCTCTTATGTAAAATCTTATAATGTAAGTAATTCACAAAAACAATTAAGTTGTGAATTGGTTTTATTAAAATTTGAAAACGAATTCTCAATAAAAAAAATTTAATTTAATGTTTTTTTAAATAATTATAATCTTAATAAAATTTTCATTTCAATCTCGTAAATATTCTTAAATTGTGATATAATTATAATTAATATGACAAAAATACATGTTAAAATATAAAATTTTTAAAAAATATTGAACATATATTATTTAAATTTATATACTTTGGTCACCTAAAAAGTTCAACTAGGTGCGTCAATGATATTATTAAAATTCAAAATCAAACTAAAATTGATTACCTTAATTTGAGATTCACTTTGAATTATATTTTATTATCATCTTTTTTATATTTTAAGGAAAAAAATATTAGCTATAATGTTTACTGATATAGTAATTTTTTTTAAAGACCTATATCATTAGTAATGGTACATATATAATTAAATCATTTGATACTAAATATATTGTCGCAAGGGTTTTTGCGGTCGTTTGGACGAGTTCTCACCGAAGTGGGAAAAGTGAGGAGTCGCCACTTTAACTTTGAGGGAAATTAAAGAAAACCATTTGTAAAAATAAGAAAATCACTTTGAAAACAGAGATTCTAGGTTCGGGGTCCGGATACGGGTGGGGAAGGTGTTAGGCACCCCACCTCGTCCCTCAACGAGGGTAAGCAGATTTAATGTTATGCTCTTCATAAATAAAAATAGATAATTAGAGGGTTGGAATAGTGATGGTGTTAATCCTTTGTGCGAATAAAAGGAATATTTGATATTTCACTTATTTTGGGTTGCCCAAGAATACGAGTTCATGAGAGGGCCCTTCAGTGAATAGGTGTTGTGTAATGGGTCTTTGTTGGGGTTAATTCGGATATTGAGGTTGTGATTTTTTAGTTTGGATTAATGCTAAGAGAAGTTGGGTAAGAACTCTCTCCCGATCTCTCGATGTATTAATTTAAGCGGGAGATATCGGATAAGAACTCTCCTCCGATCTCCACGCATTTTATTAAGATTTTAGTCGAGAATTCAGGTAAGAACTCTCCCCCGATCTCTCGATGTATTAATTTAAGCGGGAGATGTCGGATAAGAACTCTTCTCTGATCTCCACGCATTTTATTAAGATTTTAACCGAGAATTCGGTTAAGAACTCTCCCCCGATCTCGTAGTGTATTCTGTTTAAAATTTAAGCAGGAGATTTCAGATAAGAACTCTCCTCCGATCTCCGCATATTTTATTAAGATTTTTGATCGAGAATTCGGGTAAGAACTCTCCCCCAATCTCTTAGTGTATTTAGTTCAGAAGTTAAGCGAGAGATTTCAGATAAGAACTCTCCTTCAATCTCCACATATTTTATTAAAATTTTAGAATCAGGATTTGGGTAAGAACTCTCCCCCGATCTCTTAGTGTTGAGAATCTTAATTGAGAACTCGGGTAAGAACTCTCCCCCGGTTTCTTAGCATTAAGAATCCTAATTGAGAACTCGGGTAAGAACTCTCCCCCGGTCTCTTAATATGTTTATTAGAATGGAGCTTTGTAACAACTTGAAACTAAGGATTTTGGTAAAGGGTCCTTCTTGACCCCTTTTGTGGGAATAAGGTACCGGGGACACAAAAGACCTGTGTATAATTTTTCCTAGCCTATAAGACCTTATAACTTAATAGTGGACGAAAAACCGAACTCCTTGCCGATCTTCCACATGGTCGCTTTATCCGAACTCTTTGGTCCGATCTCTTTTGGTTGCTCGCTAGGGATCCGAGCTTATTTTGATTCCAGATCTATTATATCATCACTTGGGCTCATTCCGTGGCCCGACCTCTTGACTTATTTGTTTAACATAATTCTGTCGCCCATCCTATTCAGCCCTTTTGCTATGCCTATTTTCCTTTATCATTTTTATTTATTCAGTCCCAAAACTCTTGTTAAGATATTTTTACCTATACTCTTCAGCGTATTCACAAGCCGCTGAGGACTCGAACATATACTCTTGACGAAAATGAAAACTAAATGACGATAAGTGGAATTTATGAATGAAATAAGAGAAGACTCTGGAAATAACTATTGGTCTAAGTAATCTACCTTGAGATATAGTGCGACTGGATATAAAAGAAATTTTAAAAAAAAGTTGGAGAAGACAAAACGAGGATATTTGACAAAATAACGGTTTAGATGCTTACCTGTAGGAAGTTGAGGAGACAAATGAGTTAACTCCGGTATCCACAAGTCTTGCAGAGGTGAAAGTTGACGGCAGAAGGGCTCGAACTTGCCCGACGTAATGGGAATAGGTCGGAACGAAGTTGAGCTTGGAGAGTAGTATACTGAAGCTAGGACAGTGAGAATGAAACTGAACGAAAATGGTTTTACAGAGTAATGAACAGGCACTGAAAATGAAAATTTTAGGGTTCAGAGCTCGTTTGATGAAGATACTTAAGAAAACTGGTTTCTAAAGTTTCTTAATGCTACGAAAGCTCGGAATGGCAAGTAGTAAGACTGAATCAAATTTCAGAGTCTTTTCACTATAATCACCATCACCTTTTTTTTTCGTCCCTTTTACAGTATTGCATGCAAGTATTTATAGGGAATGGGTGCCCATAATGAAGGATCAGGATCTTGCCAAGGGGAGACGGAGGGTTTAGATGCAAAAGGACATAATCTTTTTTTGAGAATTAAAGAGAATCAAAATAGAGGGCTGGGATCCCGCTCAGAATATCCGTCCTTTCTCTTTTTAATCCAACGGCTCGGGATCTTGCCTTACAAATTAGATCCAAAGGCTGGGCATAAAAAGCGCCGAACCTATCATCTGCTTTTTAATCCGAGGGCTCCGGATCCATCCTTACGGTTGTGATCAATGGTGGAGATCAAAATGTATAGGACTGCTTTAACTGTTCTGGTGTCTAGCGGCTAGGTGGGCATCCTTACAGATGAGATGTGTGGTGGGGATCTGATCACGCCTGCGATGTCTTAACTAACTCGAATGTGACGATGGAGAGAGTTAGTGGAAAGTTCAGACCGGAAGTTACTTAACCCTTTTGCACTTTTCTATCTCTTTAGGTTGCCTTATGTATTATCATGACCATCCCCTTTTTCGATCTCTATCTCTTGCATCGGGTCCCCTCTTATTTCCTGATCTCTCATTCCTGATATTTCCTTTTCGTTTAACATGCGTTGGTTAAAGCAAAAAATCCTTCAGTTACCGATGTATCCACTTCGGGTTCTGTATGCAATAAATGCTAAGGCCCTATATATAGGCAGTCATAGGAAATCACTTTCACACTTCACTTTTCCTTTTTCAGTTTATCTTTGATGCACCACTTCTCCGATTCTAGCTTTTACGATGATAATTCCGATTAAGATGGCCCTTTTTGATCTCTTTTCGACTGTTTCCTTTGTCCCTTGCCTGAAAATTTATGATCCCGGTGATCAGAGAGCTATGAGAATGTCACCTAGTGACAGTGAGGGAACCGGACTAATTTATCGATCAATACTGGAAGCGACGGCCTTGCCGATCTCGAATCGGTCTATCGATATAATCGGTAGACTGATCTCGGACAAGAGGACTGCTAATTTCAATCTTAATGTCGGTGACCGCCTCTTGAAGTTCATTTGGCTCCCATCCGCATCGGGCGTTCCGACTGCAGCTCGGTTCTGGTCGATGACATCGGCGATGACTTTGCTCAATATCATGAGAGTCATAGTCATCCCATCTGAGCTGCACATCTATCCAACATTTATGGCTGACTTTCTGATCAAACACATCTTTTGATTCACCCACAAGACTAGGCTTTGACATAGGCCTGCTTTTTGGGTCTCGGAGTAGTCTTAAGCTAGGTAGGATGTAGTGCTGATCTTTAGAGATCGCCCAAATGATGTAATCCAATCTTTAGAGATCATACCAATGATATAATTCGATCTTTTGAGATCACCCAAATTATGTAATCCGATCTTTTGGAAATGAAATGAAATTTTTATTTAAATGTTTGTCTTATTATTGCATTAGTTATTTTCTGATCTCTGATATGTGTATCCGATCTTATCTCTAAATGAATCGCCATTCGTAGATCCGTGGTTTTGGAAGTTTGCTCAATCCGATGACCCTGGCTAACTGATCTCATTTATTCAATTTTATTATGTTTTTGGAACCTTCTTGCGACATGTCAAGGAAGCTGCCGGTTCCACTAACTGATGCGTCACTTGGGACTTTGCGAGCATTTAATGCTCAGACAGGTATAAATAGGGGCAAGGTGAGTCAGTCATTTTTTTATGTCATTTTCAGAACTTCTCTAGCAATCTCAGCATTTTCTCTCATTTTCTCAATTTTTCAGGCACCGATCACACTCTGGTAAGGGTTTTAATTCTTTTCTTAGTTAATTTCCTTTTGTTTTTCTGAAAATGAGCAGCACCGAGGGTCAGAGAGCTGCAAGCCCGCCTTTCATCCATATTTCGTAGACCTCAAAAGAAGGCGATGCGACTGGGCCAAGCGGACGTCCCAATATAGCCATCATTCCAGTTACTGGTTCAGCTACTAGACCAAGGCGAAGAGCGTCTTTGAGAAGAGAAAACTTGCCAGTTGATGAGTTACCTTCGGTTCTGAGAGAAACCGATCTCCAATCTATAAGCCAAGAGTACAATCTGCGGATCGACTCTTTTGAGCTAATCAAATGCCATGGCGATCTTCGGGCCGATCACTTCTTTGATGAAGGTGATCTCATCAAGGTATACGAAGAGCAGCTGATGGCCGAACCCCGTTTTCCTTTGGATGAATTTTACAAGGCCGTCCTAAAGTTTCACCATGTCTTGGTAGCTCAAGTGCATCCGAACTCCTAGCAGACTTTAGTAGCCTTCCGGGGCCTCTGCTGAGCTAAAAGAGTGGAGCCCACGACTAAAGTCTTTGCCGAGCTGCATAGGCTTGCCCAAAGGAAGGATGATGAATTTTGGTTCTTTCAGGCAAAGCCGAACTGTAGGCTCTTCACTGATCTCTTTTCTTCGCTGAAGAACTGGAATAACCGATTTTTTACATTGAGGAGAAAGATTCTGAACGACTTTGAGGGTATCCCACAGAGTTAGCAACATCTGGTCGCTTCGATTCTGAAGAAGATCACCTTAAATAAGGACGAAGACGCCATGGTGAAAGAGTTAAAGTCTCAGGCGTCCACCCACAAATTCTCGTGC
The DNA here is from genome assembly GCF_030052815.1 of Hevea brasiliensis. NCBI lineage: Eukaryota > Viridiplantae > Streptophyta > Magnoliopsida > Malpighiales > Euphorbiaceae > Hevea > Hevea brasiliensis. The sequence goes on along the minus strand of NC_079493.1, from coordinate 5,470,886 downwards.
TTAGATGCGGTTATGGCCGAACTGAAGTGGTGGATGATGCGGCTGATCACCGATGAAGACTAGGAGCTTCAGCTCTCTTACCTCGGTCCTGGTACAATCCATATCTCTAGCCTTTGAATCTTAGCGAACTCACTGACTTCTTCTCTGTGCAGGTATGGCCGGTGGCGACACTTCTAAGGAAAGCCGCAAGCGAAAGAGGGAGGTCTTTCGAAAGGTGCGGGCGATGAAGGAGGCCATTGTTACTGCTGCTCAGACTTCTCAGCGAGAATTGGTAGAGGTACCGAGCTCCCCTCCTCGACCTCAGGAGCAGCCGATCCCAGAAGTAGAGATTGTCATTCCTCCTCCTCAGCAGATCAAACTTCCACCTCCCCTGCCTCCTCTGATCTCTTCCAATGTGGAAGGGGAGTCTTCTGGTCCTACGATCAAGACTCTTTCCCGGGGCGCTTAACTCCTGATCCAATCGCTAGAAAGGAACCACTCCACCCGAGGGAATCCCGGCCTAGCCAAGGTCATGGGCGCCTCCATCTGCTTCTAAGAAGATTGAAGTAGGTTGGCAGAGGAGAGCATCGACGATATTTTAACTCAGACAATGAGCTTGGGTTTGGAGGCCATTGCCAATCAACATGTGATCCGAGAGAAAGCCCACGCCTTAAGGAGGGAGATTCTTAAGGCGGTCCAGGATGCCTCAGCTGCACAAGCTTAACTCTCCTCTGCCAATGATTACATCAACAGACTGGAAGATCGGATGAAGCATTGCGAAAAGAAGATAGTCGAAGTGGAGTGGGAACTTGAAGTCACCCGAGCTGGTCGATCTGCCGACCTCGCTCATTTTGCTAAGAAACTTCGGGCAAAGGAGGAGGAGGAGCTCCAGGCCAAAGAAAAGGAAAGCACAATAAAAGAGGCTGGGGCATATGTGAACGCCCATAATGATCTCTTGGCCGAGCTGAGGAAGCGTTATCCTGAGGAGGACTTCTCCTGGATGAATCAGCTCATTCCAGAGGCCGAAGAGGAGAGCAACGAGGAGCCGGAGAGAGAGGGAGAGGATCAGAGAGCTGATAATGTACCTGGGTAGCAGGCTGGGGGAGATCCGCCTGCTGAATGACTTGTATATATTTTTTATTTTGAAATGAATAGGAATCCTCTTTTTGTTCAATTTCTTGATGAGATCAGAAAGCATCCAAATTGTCTGAGTACTTAATTGATTGAACGTATTTGAACATTAAACTTGAAAGCGGCTATTAATCAGAGTATGAGAGATCGGAAAAAAAAAAACATTACACGCGAACATGAGATCAGACTAAGTTATGACCAAACACCGAATGAAACCTTAGAATATTAAAATTGTAGAGATTTGACATTGACTTGAACATTTAAGATCGGAACCATTATTAGACCGGATAGAAATCTCAACTCCACTTTAAGGAATATCTGGGGCCTTCAAGCGAGAAGCCCGATCACATCATTAGTCAAATGAAGTTCTGCGATATTTGTACAGAGAGATTGGAGAATATCAGTAAGCAAGATTGGATGGTCCAGAGACCCAATATTGATTCGAACCCGTCTGATAAGAGATCGAAAAACAATTAAAGTGTGAGATCGGTTTGTTCTAGGGTCGAGCAATCGGTGAGTTCGGAAAAGCCATTTGTGATCAAAGGACATCGGTTGAGAGCGAATAATAAAATCTTGATTTTAAAAGTTCCTTGACTTCGGAGGTCGGCCAAAATATGGTGTCTACATATATTAATATGCATAAAAATTTGGAGTTACTCCTCACGCAAAATATAATTGTCGAAGATGATGAAATTATCATATTTTAAAAAATTTTATCTTATGAGAGAAATTGATAAGAATAGAAAAATAATAAATATGAAAAATTTTAAATATTTATATATTATATTACATTAATTAAATTTTAATATTTTTACTTAAATAATTAAATTATATTTTTAATAATTATATATAAATAAAACAATTTGATGCACGTGCTTCAAATACACTAGCTATTATTGTCCCCACTTATTATTCATTTGCTATCAAATTTACTCTTTATTAGATTATTATCTCTAATTTTTCTAAAGACTAACAAAAATTTTGGAAAATAACAGAACTGAGTTTTGAAAACTTAGATAAGAAGAGATATAGAAATTAGAAGGTAAAAATTTTACTAGAAAATGATATTCTATTGTTTCATGAAAAGATGCCTAATATCAAAAATAATATCTAGATTTTAATTATTTATATTTATATTTTTTTCTCATATAATAATAGCGGATCTAAAAGAAAATCTGAGGTTAGTGTATTAAAAGAAATATGCCTATTGAAAAAAAAATTCACATTAATTTTTAACTATTAAGAGTTTAACATTTAAAAATTTAATAGGATAAAAGAAAGATCTATTATATTTAAGCAAGTCATATAGTTATAAATTATTTATTTTATTGTTTATAAAAAAGAGGTTAATATTTAAATTTATAAAGAATTGATATATATATATATATATATATATATAACCATAATCCCATGAAAAGGACTCATGATACAAAGAATTTTGAAGCGAAAAGTATTAGCTGATGAAATATATCTTCTTTAGTTGTAGGCTTATAGTGGGTTTTAAAAGTTGCATACCCTTGATAAATTTCAGAGGGCAAAATATCGGGGATGGCTCTCATCCAATTCCACCATTGGGCGAACCATCTGGGAAAGTGAAATTTGGAGACAGTGTTGAAGAAAAATAGCCAAGTGTGGCAGTTGCTGGAGTTTTGGATTAGAAAAGCATTTATCTAGGCTTGGAGATAGTCCCAGTATGTGAAAGTTGTGGTAGCGGGGAGGCTTTGGCCAAATTTGGCTTGGAATTTCTTTGGAAGAGATAGGCCTTGACCCCAGTTAGAGGGATTGATGACTTTGATAATGGTATAAGTGGAATAGTTTGGAAAAAGGGAGTTTTCTAGGAAGTGTTTGATCTTGATTGACTCAGTTTCAATCAAGATGCTTTGGTAGTATACTGGATCTTTAGATCTATCCCACGGCTTATAGTGCCAAGAACTAAAAAATTTAGCTGCACATGAACGAGGGTTAGGATTATATGGTTACAAAACTTATCAACTTCTCCAAGGACCGGTTCTAATCCGAAAATTCAAAATTAGATGGTGGTCCAAGTTTCAAAAGCATCAAAAAGCCTCCTTAGAAGCTATAGAAGAATGGCTACTCAAATAGCCTAAGGAACAAAAACAACTTCCTTCAACTTCTACTTAAAGCCCTGCAACTTTCCTAGCTCAAAAATCACATGCTCAAGTCCTCCTGGCCCAAGCCAAGTCTGAAGAGGAATACTTCACAATCATGCAATAACTGCTGACTAACAGGTCTTCCACTTCAAAAACTCCAAGCCAAGCTAGCTCATATTTTGATGTTGTCAGTCTTGGTAATGAAAACCAGGATGACTGCTTTAGAATATTTTCTGCCTTACAGCACCAATAACTCTTCACATGTCTACAGTTCAAAGGCAACTTCTTTGACCTTTATCAAGATAACTTTTGGTCATCACAAGACTACAGGAACTCCACTTGCAACAGCTTTTGGCATTTTCCACTACTTTCAGCTCTCACATGTGTAATAATAGCTTCAATAGTAACTTGGAATGATTGTAAACCTCTTTCCTTCATCTATAAAACGAAGAGGTGCTCTACTTCATTTTCTAAGTTATTGATTCGGTTACCTCTTCTCTTCTCTCTATAATTCTTATCTCCTTGTAAGTAATCGATATTAGAGCTCCAATAAAAGCTATTTTCTTACAACTCAACATTTATCTATTTTGCTTTCTGTATCTTTAATCTTATATCTATATTTGTGGCTGGATCTACCGCCCTAGTTTAATTATCTGTTTTGCTTTCTATATCTTTTAATCTTATATCTATATTTGTGGCTGGTTCTACTGCCCTAGTTTAATCTGTTTTCTTTAAATTAATCTTTATGCTCTTCATATTTTTGTTTTTATTTTTTTCCTTACATACTTATAATTCTATGATTATGTGTTGTTCTTTCTCTGTTTTCTTTGATTAATCTATATTTGTTGGATATCCCCTTCGATCCTGCATCCCTTTGGTATCAGAGCCTAGGGGATAGAGTGATTACTGTCTTATATCTCTATGAGTTTTATCTTTGAAGCTCGGTCTTTTAAAGAATTTTGTTAGAAAATTTATCAGCAAAGGTAAGTGATCTTTCTATTAGTGAGATTGTGCCATTGGAAATATAGTGTCCTAAAAACCTAATCCTAGTATGGAAAAGACTAACTTTGGACTTAGAAACTACTAAACCATTTCTTTTGGCAACAAAGATAAAAGTTCTTAAATGCTTGAAATGTTGCTCAATAGAAGATGAAAAGATTATAACATCATCAATATAAATGATGCAGAATGTAGAGTATGGGTTAAAAATGTCGTTCAAGATGCGTTGAAATTCAGATGGGGCGTTTTTCAAACTGAATGGCATAACATTCCATTCATACTGGCCAAATGGAACAGTGATAGCAGTTTTGTAACAGTCTTTGGGAGCTATTTGAATTTGCCAAAATCCTGATTTCATATCAAACTTTGAAAAGATTTTTGCAGCCAAAAGTTTTTGAAGAAGATCTTTTTTGTTTGGAATCGAGTAACGAATCCATTTCAAAGGTTGTTCTTCAGGAGTGGAATAGACAGGTCTCGGTGTTGTAGTAAAAAAGTCAGCAGTTTGCATCGAAATTGTTCTTGGTACTTCAAAAGTTGAATGTCTAGGCAAGTCTAGGATCTGAGTAAAGTGTTTTGTGGTTGTTGGATAATTAACTACAGAGGGTGTTCTGGTCAGTGGTAGGTCGAAAACAGTAGGTAGTTGTGAGATTCAACCCAGACCCACATCTCCAACTTTCTCCTCTGTGACTGAGAATATAGATGTTGAATTAGATATTCTTTAAAAGGATTTTTAGGTTCACAAAGCTTATCTTTAAAAATATTTTTATGCTCCTCATAATCATGAGAAAAAACTTTGATTTTTCAAACACTTCATGGATCAAAGACAGGAAATCCAAGAAAAATTTTATACATTAATTCATGAGCATCAAACGCATATTTTTTTTTTTGATTGGTTTGAAATTTATGCTTTTTAAAATAATCTGGAATATCCTTTTGCTTCTAAAAACCTAAAACCACTCTCTGAAACAACTTCCTGGCAAACTTCAAAAGGTGAATGGATTCAATCTGTCTACCCACCTCTCTGAGAACTCCAAATTAAACACCACAAAATCACTCTTACAGCCTCCCCTTTCAAACTCAAAGTGAGAAAAATACCAAAAGGGATATTGAGAATATCATCTAGTAGAACAACAAGACCAATAGTTATCTTCATACTATTGGAAATCAGTTAAATGATCTTCAAAAGTAGATTCAGCACCCAACTACCATCACTTCCTCTGTGGAAACAAAGATGAAAGCTCCAGCCTTCAAACCCTTTGAAGTTTGAAAGAATTCTCTGTCTAGTCTCCAACAAAAGAACAGGGAAGAATTTCTTCGAGCTATTCAGGATCGCCTGAATCAACTTCCATCAACTTCTACAAGTCTAATGTTGTCATTCCAGACACTCCTGAAGCCTCTGTTAATGTAATGGAACAATCTTCAGATGAAGAGAATGCTTTCCAGAAGTAAACAAAGTTCATTGACAGAATCCTCAACAACTTTACTATCCAAGAGCCACTGCTCCAGATATCAATCTGGAAGACAAACCGAGTGCCCTCTTCCAAAGCCGCTATAATGCTTCTTCTGTCTATGAATGGAACATAGATGGAATGCCTAAATACAACATTCTCAACATCTTTCAGCAAATGACTATGGCTGCAAATGCCTATCGAACCCAGACAAGTACTACTGACCAAGCTATTGCAGAACTTCTCATAGCAGGATTCTCAGGAAAACTTAAAGGATGGTAGGATTATTATCTCACTCCCCTGTAGAAACTTGAGATTCTGAATTTTGTTAAACTTGATGAAGATCAAGATCCAATCTTGATGAAAATGGTAGACCAATTCAAAATGTTGTTGCCACTCTCATCTTAGCCTTGACTCTTCACTTTGTCAGAGATCCATCACATCTCAAAGACAAGAATGCTGAACTTCTTTCTAATCTTCGATGCAAAAAACTTAGTGACTTCAAATGGTATAAGGATACTTTCCTTACTAAAGTTATGCTTCGAGAAGACTCCAACCTACCATTCTGGAAAGAAAAATTCTTTACTGGCCTCCCTCCTCTCCTTGGTGAAAAGGTTAGAAATAAGATCAAGGAACAGAACAACGAAAATATTCCTTATGATCAGCTAACTTATGGAGAACTTATCAGCTTCACCCAGAAAGAAGGCTTAAAGATTTGTCAAGATCTTAAGCTCTAAAAGCAACTTAAATGAGAGCTCCATAAAACCAAGAAAGAACTTGGAACCTTTTGCCAACAATTTGACCTCTACCCTTCAACCTCCAAACCCTGCATAGATTGCCAAACCAAAAGACATCGAAAGCACAAAAAATACTTCTCTAAACCTAAGTCCCCTTACTACCAAGGCAGATCCTCCAAAAGAAAACCTTACACTATAAGGCACCAAAAAGCTTCTCAAAAGCCCCATTATCCGAATCCCACTTCCAGAAGAGATGTTACTTGCTATAGATGTGGCAAGAAATGTCACATTGCAAAATATTGCACACTCAATAGGAGAATCCATGAGCTCCAACTTGAAGAAGAAACTATGTATAAACTTAAAGCCCTTTTGCTTGAGTCCTCTGATTCTGAAGACACTACTTCAATTTCTTCAAAAGACAACTAAGCCCTCCAGCTTGATGAAATCCTCTCCGAATCTTCTACTACTGATAAATATGAAAAGCAACTGAATATGCTTACCAAAGATCAAAGATTTATGCTTGATGTTATTCAACACATCCAAGACCCTCAACTTCAGAAAGAATATCTCACTAAGCTTCAACACTCTCTTGAAGCATCATCTTCTGAAACCCCCTCTACTTCTGTGACATCCAAAGCCAATACCTCATATGACCTCACAGCCATCTTAGAAGAAAGCCAAATTTTCTAAAATAAAAACCCCTGCCTCTACCATTCAAGAACTCCAGACTGAAATTAAAACCATCAAGTCTGAACTCAAGCAACTCCAAACCAAACAGAGAGAAGACTCTGCTGTCATCCAACTTCTTCTTAAGAAATTATTCGAAGAAGAAAAAGATGAACCCGAACCTGAAACCGAAACACCACAACTAGGCAATCTTCAAGATATTCTAGATAATTTTCTTTCAATTTTAAAGTAAGTCACTTCCCAAAAATATTTGATAAAAATAACTTTAAAAATTTTTGATGATTTCTGATTGGATACTATTGCTCTCTTTGATACAGGTGCTGACCTTAATTGTATCAAGGAATAAATAATTCCACAAAGATTTCAAGAAGCCACCACTGAAAGGCTCAAGGCCGCCAACAACTCTTATCTCAAAATTGATTCAAAAATTGATGCATACGTTTTGAACAATAGTTTGCAAATCAAAACTTCATTTTTACTTATGCATAACATTCATCATACTTTCATACTTGGCACTCCATTCATAAATCTCATTACTCCTTATGCTGTCAATTATGATCATATTTCTGCTAAACTCAAAGGAAAAAGGGTTGTTTTCCCTTTCATTGAAAAGCCCCAAACTCGTAACTTGCATATTATCAAAGCATGTTCTGTTTATGAAAATAAACTCAATTGCTTGATTTTGTCAAAAGAAAAGGAACTTCAAAACTTAAAGCAAACTATTTCAATCCAAAGGATTCAAAATCAACTTCAACATCCTGTTTTAAAGAAAAAGATTTCTCTTCTTCAGCAACAGATTGAAAATACTGTTTGTTATGATCTTTCAAACGCTTTTTGGGGAAGAAAACAACATGTTGTTGATCTCCCTTATGAAAATGATTTTCAAGAGTCCCAAATTCTTGCTAAAGACCAACCAATGCAAATGAATAAAGAACTTGAAAACCACTATCGTAGCGAGATTAAAGATTTACTTTCTAAAAAATTAATTAGTGCTTCTAGGTCCCCCTGAAGTTGTGCTGCTTTTTACGTTAACAAATCCTCCGAAATTGAAAGAGGAGTCCCTCGACTTGTTATTAACTACAAGTCTCTTAACAAAGCTTAGTGATTACTGTCTTATATCTCTTTGAGTTTTATCTGTTTGGTTGGTGCATTCCTGAGCTCTTTTGAGGATTTGACTTTGCTAGTTGTAAGTCCTAGTGGTTTGGCTATAAATTCACACGTCCTGCTTTAGGGAATGTGTTAATTAAACTGTTTAAATCATGGATATATTTTGCAAAAAATCAGTCTATTTCCTGCTCTTCTACCTCTGGAACTGGAGAGAAGATAGTCAATAGTGAAGAATTAATTATTGAAGACTTTGAAAAAGTAATAGATAATTGGAAACTTCCTAAAGTCCAGAAAGATCAGATCTATAAACAAAGCAAGTTTAACTTCCTCATCAAAACTGACTATAGCATCAAAACTGAAGACAGAGATATTCCAATCACAAAGCCTTTTGAGATCATCAAGCTTTTAACTTCTGCCTCTTTGAACAAACACAAAGCCAAAGGTTACAACTATGTCTATATAGGATTAGTTCAGGTAGGAATTAAGCCATTGACTAAAGAATATTTGAAGAATTTTGTAAGTTGAGGGTTTTCTGGCAAAAGAGAGCTGTCACGACCTAACCTATGGGCCAGACCGGCACTAAGACCTGGGCCGACTTAAAGCTCCCGAGGCCTGTAGTAAGCCTACTATTCCCCAAATCCATAACCAGGGTCAAAATTTAAGGCTCAACATGCAAATAAATTAAATTAAAAATTATATTCTCATTCGGACCAACTCAACCTGATAACCATCAGAACTAAAATTAGGGGAGCCTAGCTCAACCCTGGTACATCATTTATAAACTTTTTAAATGTCATGCAAAATTTTCATTTATTAATACCACCACTTAAATTAACTCAGTCCCTGACAAGAGCAATGCTACTGCTAGTACATGCGGAGTTCTAAATTATAAATTTATAAAATAATACAATTAAGTAATTATTGATAACCTGTAAGGAAGGAAGTAAGTTATTTTGGAAAAAGATCTCCTTCTATAGCCTGAAAAAATAGGGTGAATAGGAGTGAACATTCTACTCAGAGAGTAAAATACTGATTTTAAGTACAATTTCTATAGCTATCTAAAACTAATGCATCATAAAGAGTAGAATGCAACACCTTCATGGTTTTCACGCAAATCACATCATAAACAACAACAAAAAGGTAATTTGGAGCACTCACACTCCCATATAATATTCAAATAGTACATATATGGGAGCTGATCCCCTATACAACTATCTTAATCCAACCTCTACCAGCGAGTACATCTCAAGACTTTCTCTTAGTAGACCAAATGCGGGGGCCAGCGAGATCAACTCAAGCCATGCCTATCCTGACTTATCCATAATAGGATCGAGTCCCAACGAGTCAAGCTCCAGCCACGTCTACCCGTCTTGCCTATATCCAATATCACCACACGTACACTAACACACGCACACAGCTCCAAATTACTATAAAACAACATCCATAAACATTTCATCAACCAAAGATGTAATATAAAACGTGCCTAGTATTTAACTACATAGATATATTTATAGATAATGAATGGGCATGCCTTGAATATATAATAATATTGTAATTATAATTAAAATCAATATTTTACTTACAGACTTAAACCAAGATCACTGTGGTGGCTGGGAGGAGGAGGAAGGCTGTCCCGACTCACCTGACAATTTCATTATAACTATTTAATATAATTGACTCAATACAAGCTTAAAAAGAATCAAAGACACCCTAAGTTGTATCGAAAATCCGACAGAGTTCTCCCTATACCTAGGACCTACCAATCCTACAAAAGGGTTCAAAATACACTTCTATATCCACAAGTCACATAATCATATCTCAATCACATCATGTGGCCCCTCCTGGGCCAATCCAAATAGTCAACAATCACAATTTTAGAAAATTATAATTTAGTCCCTACAACTAATCTTTTTTGCAAAAACTATCCAAATGAGCTCTAAAAATTCTAAAATTTTACCCCGCAGTCCTTGGCAATATTACTAAGCTAACACAAAAGGAATTATAATTTTATAACTACCCACAAATATTTTATGGATTTTTAATCTGAACCCAAAACTAAATAATTAAGGAAACTTAGGGTTCGGGCTTACCTACGCCAATTCTGATACTAAAAACGTATCCGTGACGTCTGAAAACAATGGGATAGCCTATAATTTTGACCCTATTCTGAAGTGGCTTTAGCAACCTATCTGTCCGGCTCAAAAATACAGATCCGCTTAACAGTTAAATTTTTACAAAATAAAAGTACCTACACGAAGCCCATAACACTGGGGCTAGTACCTAATTTTTATAAAATTTATTAAGCTCATTTAATGCTCAAAAAAATACAGTGAAGTTTTATGGGATCCACCGAAAAACGATGTCGAAAAATTTTGAAATTTATATTGCCACGAAACTCTCATCGAATGGAGCGCGTTGGTGGTCTCGGATTTCTAATCCAATAGTTAAAAAAAAATTAATATAATTATATATTTTTAAAATTAAATTGGTCCTAGTTTTATGAAAATAAAATTAAAATTAATGTGCCTCTATATATTTAATTAGCCCCCTAAATTTAAAACATTTAATTAGGCTATTTATTTATTTAACTTTTTTTTTAAAATAATGCAATTTAAAAAAAAAAAAACAGGAAATAAGCAAAGAATTTATCTATTTAAATTTGTAGTATCTTATTCAAAATAATAATTTATTTTAATTTTTAAGATAGTCGATTATATTTTTAAAGTAATTAAAAAAAATACTTTTTAATGTTAATTTTTAAAGTAATTTAAATTTAATCTAAACATTTTTAAAATTCAACTGTTAAAATCTTATCTTCTACAAACAAATAATAATTATTTAAAATTCTTTTTATTATATTTTTTAAAAATTTTAAAATTTTTAAATTTACAATCTCATGCTTACTTATCATATTATATATCTTCAAAATTTATTTTTTAATTAATTTTCCATTAAATTTTAAAAAATAAATTATTTTTAAAAAGTTATATTAATATATTTAAATAATAATTTACTAAAAAATTATTTATAAAATTTCAACATTTATTTTTGAAAAAACAAGTTTTATATTCAAAATATAAGAATTTTAATACTGATATTTCAAAAATGCTACATGGTATATTTTTTTAATATATTTTATTCATTATTTTATTAGTATATGTTGAATAATTTTAAAAAGATAATAAAAAATAATTTATTAATCAATTTATTTACTTATTAACACTTAAAAGAAAATTATAACTAATTAAAAAAATTTTATTATTATTAAAATTTTATAATGTAATTATAAAAATATAAAAAAATATAAATTGAATTATGTTATTAAAATAAAATAATAAATAATCCGCATAAATACCTACTAACAATAAAAGGATACTGTTTGTAGGTGGATGGTGGTATGTTACTGGGGTCTGCCTTCCGGTGCTAAAGAAGTATGCCTTACGAATTTTGAGCCAGCCTTGTAAGTGTTCATGTGACCTAAAGCCTAGTGCATTTGAAGTTGCACGAAGAAAGATGATGAATGGGGCAATAAAGACTGCATCACATGACAATTTTGTATACACAATAATGAATGCTAAGATCATGGAAAAATTTCGACCTTGGGAAGAGCAATGCTTGACGCCAATTGATCTAGAAAATTGCAATGAACTCCCTGATTACATTGATCCTTAACAAAGTTGGTGGGATGATCACATCCATTTGAAGGACGAAACAGACAATTTTCATTTAGATGGCAAGGTTAGATCAATTTTACCTGAATTTGAATCAAGCCATCAGGCTTGGATAGATTTCTCTACTTATTTCCTTCAATGACAACGGAGATTTTTTGCATTAGAAGAAATTATTATCCCAATGGTTTTTGATTCTTTATATTCAACATTTCTTCATCTGTTAAATTGAGCTACTTTTTTTTAAATAATAAATTAATCTAAAAAAGAAATATTTATAAACAAATCATTTTTTATAAAAAAAAATTATCTTTACTTTGCTAATGTTTAAAATAATGTTGTGGTATTAAAATAATGCTTAAATCTAATAGAGTTAATATTGTCGATAAGGATGTTAATTTTTAATATATTACCTTTAAGGATAAAAATGCACTCTTAATATTACCTTTAAGGGTTTATTTGGATGAGGGTGAAGAAATGGTAAATAAATAAGTTATATTCTTTGAAAATGGGTGAATTAATGGAAGATAAGAGTAAGTAAAGATAAGTTTTATCCTCCCTTGCCCTTCAAATCTAAATTTTTCTTATATGCCAAATTGAGGTGTAAAGAGGGGGAAGGTGAAAGTTATGATTATTTTTATTTCTATATCCTTTAAATTTACCTGTCCTTTAACTCTTATCAATATAAAGAATATATATTACTTTTCTTTACCTTTCTATTAATTTAGCCCTTCTCAAAAATGAATTTTTTTTTATTGTATCCTCTTTTATCCTTTTCCTTTTTGCCCTTTCTTATCATTCAATTACTTATCCTTTTCTCCCCCATCCAAACAAGTCTTAAGAGAATACTTAATCACATTAGGTATGAGTGAGTTCAAGAGTATTCTAATTATAATTACAAAAAATAAAAAAACAATAATGTTCAAGACTCTAAGGTCTTCATTTGAAATAGAGATGGTAGTTTTCACCAAACTCTTATCAATGGGATGAACCTTGCCATTCCTTGTGCCATGCCACTCAAACCCATATATATCTATGACATATATAGATGTGTGTGTGTGTGTCTTGGCACAAATTTATGGGTCATGTCCAGGCCAAGACTTAGGCCAACAAATTTATTATATATGATGTGTTCCAAGGTTGAAATGCAATCGATAGAAATTTGTTAAGATGGCAAGAAATTTGTTTTTGTTTGCTGAAAAGAGAAGAAAACCAATGAACTAAACCAATTTATTTCGATTCGATTCGATTAGTTACTTAATCTATTTGGCTTAGTTTGATAAAAAAAGTTGTTCGATTTTTTGGGCTTTCCAATTTGGTTTGGTTCATAACCGAACCGATTTATTGCACACCCCTAACTGCAATTGAGAAATGTAGGAATCAACAAATTTGCTATAATAAATTTTTACCTATCACTTAAAAAAAATAGTTAAAAAAATAATTGAACAAGAATAAGTGTTTACTTATAGAGTATGATATTAAATATCGCATGCAATATTCGTAACTAACTTGAATCTAATGCATTCCTTTTAATAAAAATGTACAAACATCACATAAACAAACATTGCACATGGAGTTGATATAGAACCACTCACATACATGGCACAGTTCACTAAATCAACTACTATAATCCAATATCCACTAGCAAATAGTAGCTTAAGTTAGATTTTTCTCTTAATTCTAATTACAGGTGCCAACAAACATCAGCTTAAGTCGAACTTATCTTGCTCATATTTATATCCACGTCACACTAGGTGCCAAGCACCGTTAGCGCAGTCTGGTCCTATCCCATTAATATCCACAAAACCCCCACCTCGCCAACCACCCCCCCCCCCCCCCCTCTCTCACATACACACACACACAGATATATATTCTCAATTCTATATCATCACCCATTGCATCACAATACAATAACTAAGCATTAAATTATGTAGCAAGAATTATTTTAGGTCCTAATAAATTCAACAATAACAATAATTAAGTTTTAATCCCGAACTAATTGGAATGGTTATGTGAATTCTTTTTTGCCATTTAGCTCTATTATACATTAGATTTGCATCTTTATATTTTAATTAGTATGTAAATAATATAAATATATTTGATGATGGATGGGCATGCTAATTTACATAAATAATATTAATATCGTGATGCAATATTCAATATCAACTAAAAAACTTGACAATCAATACAAACTCTAGTTGCCAAGAGTTGAACTAGAAAAGAAAGGAATATGATTTCCTATAATTATACATAACATTTATTAGAATCTTAGAAAGAAATCTGTAAAAAAATGCTAATAAGAAATACAACGAGACTCATAAAATTCTATAAAAAATTTAGTGTAATTTCGCATATAATTAGGACATTTTCCTTTATAAAAAAGAAAAATAAAACAATAACAATATATGTATAACTCTTCATTACAACGCTCATCCAAAACCCACAATATATTGATACTGAGTTGTTGGGCATATATATATATATATATATATATATATATATATATATATATATATATATATATATATACACTCAACAATTCAATATTAAATTAATTCTATCTCTTTTCAATTTCCAAACAAGACTATAACTACACATAAAACATTTGCTGGCGTCTGTATATTGCTCAAAATTTATATATCTCAATTTAATTAATTATATCATCTACACAATTATCTAATAAAACCCTAATTTAGCTCTAATGTCCAATTATTTTTAATCACCACTAAATTTCAGCCTATAAATATTCTCAACATTTCAAAATCATCCACATAAAAATTATAACTAATATACATGCACTCATATAACACAAAGACAACATTTAAGATATCTATCACATGCTAGTCCTATTATCCTAATAATAATAATAATAATAATAATAATAATAATAATAATAATAATAATAATAATAATAATAAATGGGTTTAGAGTCTACCGACATGAATTCTAGTTTTGCAGATGGAATCAATGTGTTCCAAAATGTAGGAAAGGACATTGTTCTTGCGACGATCATTTCGATTTTTCAGGCATTAGTGGGACCCACATGTCTTATTATTTTTCACTGTCTAATCGCTGGTAGAAATTTTCCGATCCAAAGGGTATCTCCCAAATGCCCAACAGCCATTGGTCATGGATGTGAATGTTCTGAGAGTCCTCATCGTTCATTGGAAATTGGTTGGTTTATTCTTGACCATTCATTGGGTGTTTTTATTTTTTTATATTAGAAACATGTAATGCCAGTGCCAAATGAAAGCTCTTGAGGTGAGGAAGAAGATGAGGTGATGGCCAATCAGTGATATTCTTCGCCGTTTAGTCGGAATTGCAATAGGAAGGCATTGGCTTCTTTACATCAATTCTCTCTCCTCTAGTAGAATTAGGCCATAAGGCTAATGAAAAAAGAATATCCAGGGAGAGACGAATCCAACTCCATCAGTTTCATGTTATTCGAATGTCAAATCAGGCTATAATGGCTGTTTGAAGTTGCTATATGCTTGAGTGTTACCACTCTCCACTCCGCTAGATCTACCACTGTTATGCTTGTTGCATTTGACTGGTTGTGCTAGGGTGGCTAGCAAGTCGACCGATGATGGTTATGGTATGGGGAAGCAATGACAAAGTGGGAGAGAGTGTTTCCTCTTATCCACATCCTTGCTCATTCCCCATTTTCTCCCTAGCCATTTTTTTAATGCCAATTGTGGAGAGGAATTGAAATCCACACAATAAATAAAACTCATAAAATTTTTTCATCTGAATTTGATATTCAAGGATATTGAAAAAATAAAAATTTAGCATATTAAAATTTATGTATTTTCACATTATAAAGTTTATCAGTTAATATCTTTTTTCTTTTTTAAAATATTAACAAAATAGCACGCAAAAGTTAACATATATATGATATATTAAAAAAAATTTTACTTTAATAATTTACAAAATTATAAAAATGCGGCTTGCCTTTGCACACCCCAATAAAAAAAAAATTTACATATATATATATATATATATATATATATATATATATATAT
This sequence comes from Hevea brasiliensis, assembly GCF_030052815.1. NCBI lineage: Eukaryota > Viridiplantae > Streptophyta > Magnoliopsida > Malpighiales > Euphorbiaceae > Hevea > Hevea brasiliensis. The sequence goes on along the minus strand of NC_079493.1, from coordinate 5,454,997 downwards.
ATATATATATATATATTTTTTTTTTTTTTTTTTTTTTCTTGCTCCTAAGGCTAATTGTGGTTTGGTTTTGGTTTAGAATTAGAATTGGATCAGGTAGTTTTGGTTATAGGGATAGGGGACTAGAACCAAATCGAAGACATCCTGTTTCATTTTTTATTTGGTTTAATTTTGATCAAACTTAATGAAATACCTTCCTGTTCTCTTTGGGTCTTGTTCATCATTTGAGAAAACCATAAAAATGTTTTTGTCTGTTTAACCATATTTGTTAAGCATGATAGATCTTTCCATTTCTGGGCCTGGTTGAAAGCATAGCATTGAGTATCATATCAATGATTTCCAGTCCTAATGATGAGTCTCCAGCAAATGTTAAAGCTGCAGTAAGTGATAATAGAATATCTTTTCACCTCCTTATATTTTGGCAACATGACTCTGTTCAGTGAAGTTTTTAAGATTTTTGTTGTTTTGTTTGTGTGTAAATTCTTCATATGAATTATGTATCAAATTAGCTAATCATGATGCTAAAAGGACAAAGTGGGCTGATTTATTGTTCTCAACTTATTGGTTTCTAATGAGACAAGGTAACAGGTTCACTTAGGACACAACTGATTATGTATAAATATTCATTATAATTCTATGATTTCTGTTTATGGATTATGGCTAGTCATCAAATTACTAAACTGCTTACTCTTCTAACATGCTGTGCATTGGATTGTTTTTTATTTGTTATCATGAGTAAGAAGCCATTTGCTTGATAATTTGGCCAAAAGAATTTAATACCTTCCATTGCGATCCTTTTAGTAAAAAAGAAAGAAAGAAAGACAAGCTTTGCTCACCCATTTTTGTTGTAACTAATAGTCACATCTCTTATGCAGAAGGAATGGAGAGAGAGGAGAGGTGAATTCAAGAAAAAAGTTAACCACTGTGTGAGAAAATCACAAGAAATGTTATGATGTTTCACCAATGTTCCCTCACTATTCGTGTGTGCCAAAGAATGTGTTGAGAAAATCACACCCACACAAAATAAAGAATACAAAATTTAATGTGGTTCAGTATAAGCCTACTTCACGAACAAATCCACTATCAAGGAAAAATAATTACAACCACTAATCATTTTTTTTACCCTCAAAACCAGTCAAACAAAACTCACAAAATTTAACATACCTCTTCACTTTGTGAGCTCTCTACAATGTATTCCATATAATGGCTAACTAACTATACGTATATATAGGCCACTAAAACTTAGTCCTCTTAGAACTCTAATTATTAAACTTTCTAATTTAAATTCTACTAAAATTTCGAAATAAATTATACTTCTTAAAGTAATTATACTTCCTAATTCCAATTGGACTTGGACTCTAACAATCTTCACCTCCAAGTCAAATGGAATTAGTTTTCACAACTTCTACAAAAGTCAATTTTCTCTTGGGTACTTCCTTGCACTCTTGATTATTGATGTTGCCTTCTGCTTCCACTTGCATTCTTCCAGTTAATGTGCTTCCTTCCAATTTGTAGAGATTCTTTGTACAAATCTTCTTACCCTTCATGATCACAAGAGCACCTTGGCTAACTCTCATGACTTCACCATGAATCGAATACCTATAACTCAAAGAATCTAACTTACCCAAGGAAATTAAGTTCCTTTCAAATTTAGGAACATATCTCACTTCATCAAATACTTTTACATGATCACCATGTAGCTTGATCTTTACTCTTCCAATACCTTCAACTTCCATTTTATTCCCATTGGCTAGCTTCACTTTTTCTCTTTTCTTTTCTTCAATTACATCAAACCACTTCTTCATCGAGCAAATATGGAATGGGCAAGCAGAATCCATTAATTACTCATCTTGGGATAAATTTCAATAATTGTCCTTAAACTTATATAGTTGTAACACTACAGTCCTTTAACTTTAAAATGTAACATAAAATCCCCCCTAAACTTTCAAATTTTACACAGAAAAATCCCTCTGGCTTTCAATTACTGATTTTTTAGTTAGAAACTGATGTGCATAGCTCCCACATGACACTTAGTCAATATTTCTCTCTCCTCTCTTATGCAAAGTGTAAAATTATTCTCTTTATGCATGAAAAATTATTTTGTCTATAGAGAGAAAAATGATTCAATTTACACATGGCTTGAGAGAGAAAAGAGAAATACAGATCAAGCTCTATGCTGGAACTATCCAGGTCAGCGTCTAACTGAAAAACTGGTAATTGGAAGTTAGAGGAATTTTACTGTGTAAAATTTGAAAGTTGATGGGGTTTTATATTATATTTTTAAGTTGAAGAACTGTAATGTTACGACTAGATAAGTTCAGAAATAGTTATCAAAATTTATCCACTCATCTTGTAATGAATCTTTTGCCTTCTCTTTATCATCATCCACATTCAAACGTTCACCATCAATACTATCATTCAATTGTAATTGTAGCAATTCCTTCTTTTTTTTTTTTTTGCGACTCTTCTTGAATTGTTTAAACTCTGCAAGATCTTCCTTCATCTTCATACAATAGTATTAAATGTGACCCTTCTCATGACAGTAATAGCATTCTGTATCTTTATGGTCTACTCGTGGGCTCGAGCTCGATCTACTATTTCTTCTCCAATTGTTTCCACGTGGATTGCTTCTACCACAACTAGAACCAGCAACAAAAGCTCTACCTTCATTGTTACTACCTGTCTTCTTAAATTTCTCGTCATCCAAGATAACTGCGGTAACCTCCTCCACCTTCAAAGTCTCATTCTCACCTGTTAGGGCTGTCACCAAGTTTTTATAGGATTGTGGGAGAGTTGTTAAAAGTAAGAGCGCTTTATCTTCTTCATCAACCTTCACATCAACACTAGTCAATTAAGTAATTAATTTATTAAAAACATTAAGGTGATCCCTCACATCAGTACCTTCATCCATTCTGAGTTGGTACAACTCCTTCTTCGACTACGGGCAATTTGTAAGTGATTTTGACATGTACAATCTCTCCAATTTCTTCCATAAAATAACTGGCGAGGTCTCCTCCAAAACATAATATTTCACATCTAGGGTTAACATCAATCTAATCGTACTCACAGCCCTTTGTTGAAGCTCCTCTCAATCATCATCTTTAATGATCGTTGGTTGCTTCTAATTCAATGCTTTAATTAATCCTTATTGTACAATGACATCCTTCATGGTGCTTTGCCATAAATTGAAATTATTTTTCCTGGCTTCACCTCAAATTTTGTGTTCACTATCTTTGACATCTTGAACCACAGCTCTGATCACTTGTTGAGAAAATCACATTCACACAAAATTAAGAACATAAAATTTAATGTGGTTCAGCGTAAGCCTACTTCACCAACAAATCCACTATAAAGGAAAATGAATTATAATCACTAATTATTTTTCTCACCCTCAAAATCACTCAAACAAAACTCAAGGAATTTAACACACGTCTCCACTTCATGAGCTCTTTACAATGTATTCCATATAATGGCTAACCAACTATACATATATATAGGCCACTAAAACCTAGTCCTTTTAGGGCTCTAATAATTAAACTTTCTAATTTAAATTCTACTAAACTTTCTAATCAAATTATACTTCCTAAACTAATTATACTTCTTAATTCTAATTGGACTTGGACTCTAACAGAATGCCTTTATTTATTATGGTGGGGTTTTGTGGGGAGGGGGATTGGATCACTGGGTAAGTTGTTATCCATGATCACATTTGTAATTCTCACTCCAATTTCTTCATTTACCTTTCCTTCAAATGGTCATTATTATAACTCCAGAACAGTTCTGTACTGCAAGACATTCTAGTTAGTGTTCATCCCAAGTGTTGTTATGGGTCCATATTTCATGTTTTTAGGTAATTGATTATCACTTTGAATTTTGTTTAATGTTATGTCTTTGGCCATTGTGGGTTATAGTACTGGGGTTGTCTGGTCATGTCTTGCTGAGAAGAAGATTTTGGCTGTGGAGGGATGGGGTTGCTCACTTGTGTTTGTGCTCAATCAAGTGCTTCATTTTTCCACATTTCCACTCGCCATATGTCGTTGCTTATTACTCATGTTCCAGAAATTATATATAAAATTAATAAAATGATGTTTCTTGTTAATAAGTTTCTATTTACTTAAAAAAAAAAAAAAGGACTAATGATGGTTTAGATGAAGTAAGGGTGTGTTTGGGATTATTGTTAAAATTATTGTTTAAAAAATGTATTTTTAAATATATTATTTTTTTAATAAATTTAATATTTTTTAATTATATAAATTTCAAAATAATTAAAAATAAAAGTTTTTAGATTTTAAGTAACATCTAAAATAATTTTCACCTTGTATTAATCAGATAAATCTTTTAATACAAAAGACTTGTATTAATGCTTTTTAAAAAGAAGATTTGAACCACAATCCTAAATAAGATTTCATTATAAGAAATTAAAAAAAAAAAAGTTACAAAAACTACTGATGAAATATATTGATATTTCGTAGATAATTTTTAATTATCGACCAATTGTTGATAAATTTTTTTTTCCATGCACAGATGATGAAAAAGTTTTTCTCACTAAATTTATTAATAAAAAAAAAGCCATCAATAAAGTATGATTTATTGTCTGTGATTTCGTAAAGATAATTGATAAGTAATGATTTATAAACTATTTATCAACGAAAACAAATTGTTATAATACTTACCGACGATTACATTACATGGTTATTTGTTTTTTTATATATTTTTAATTTAATTTTTAAATTAATTTAATCTAAATTTTAAATCAAGTAGGATCCCACATAGTGGTTATATTACAATTGCCATAAGTTGAGAAGCGACTTTCCTTTGGAATTAACTTTTCATCATTCTATATTTAAAAATCTGTGTTGTGTAAATAATTACCAATGAATGCTTTTCATCACTAATTTATCTTGTAATTTTATTATTTTTTAATTTTTTTAGTATTACTAATCAAATAATTGATGATTACCAACTATATTTTGTGGTATGCAAAATTTTTTACTTTTTAAAATTTTATTTTTTATTTTCTTTTTAACATTATTGATCAAATATGAGTTCAATAGTAATTATTGCATAACTGACTGCAAGACAGGTACTACATCTATCGCATTACCATAGCTATATAAGGTTATTTCCTCTCTTTTTATATTGTAAACTTTTCTAGAATGCCATTTCGCAGGCTACGAATATCATTCATAACCTCCAGTCTTCTTTAGGGAGTAGAGTCGTACTTACACTCCACTGTCACACAAAGGAGGTGCTATCTTCATTAAACTTTAGGTAATACATCCATCATAATGCCAACACTGCCAGCAATATCATACTGAAGACCAGATGATCCCACTAAGTAGGTGTCATCATTACACTGTAACTATACTAAAAACCTCTAGTCTCGAGCCTCTTATGCTATAACTCTGCGCTCAAGTTAGGATAACTGAGTCACTGACTCTAGTTATCACCCAACTGTGACCTTTGATATTCTATCTCAAGGGTCTTAAACCCTAATTAGGAGTTTTCCTAACTTCTTTCCAGAAATTGAACTCTGTCTTAACATAACTATAGCAAAATAGAGGCTGTTTGCAAACACCCTCATCATGGTGCAACACGAGAAAACACGTAGCGCTATACAATAATCTAATGTCGGTACTATAATCTACAACATACAGCACAAATATCAAGAATATTGTATAGTTACTATAATACATCCCAACAGACTAGGTTTTCCAATCTCTTATCTCTTTTGAACCCACTAATACTATAAACTTACTCTGATTGGGTTATCCACTAATGACTGCCAGTAGTGTTACCCTCACTCCTAGCTACCAAAACTCATCTTTATATACTTATGCCTTGCATTAAATAGGCACGTCAATTAGTCCCATACTAATAAAAACATAGAACTTCTTTGAGTATGTATTTCCATGGTAGACCTCAACATGTTTGCTAACTCTAATTCACATCACTATGTACTTCACGAAAATCAAGACATTAAATTAAAGCACTCTTATACTAACCAAGGAGTAATGTAGAGATTAGAAATAAGGAATTATAGAAGAAGATGAAACAAGATCCTGTACTCCACATGTGACCTCCTAAAAAGACTCCTTTTACACTTCCAATTATACTATTTCCCATGAATCTGAAGCCTAAGCTCTGATACTAACTTTGTCATGACCCGATCCCATGGGCTGGGCTGGACTGGTACTAGGACCTGGACAGGCATAAAGCCCTCGAGGTCCGTAGTAAACCTTACCGTTCCCAAATCCATAATAAAGGCCAAAAATTGAGGCCGAATGTGCAAATATAATAAAATAGAATATTATATTTTTATTTGGGCAAACCTAACTCGATAACCATAAGAAATTAAAGTTAGGGGAGCCTAGCTCAACCATAATACCATAATTTACAAACTATTTAAATATCATAAAAAATTTTCATTTATTAAAAATAAAAAACTCAAATTAGTACAGTCCTTGACAGGATCAATGTTACTGCCAATATTATTAAAGGTGTGAGAGGCACCCAGGCAAATCGAGGAGCTCCTCTGCCGCCTCGACTGAGTTGCCCTCTTGGCACCACCAGAGTCGATGCCTCAGGCTGGCGAGGCGAGGCACCAGGCAGGCGAGAGGCTTCGCCTCTTTCAAGCAAAGCAAAACCCTTTTTTTATAAATTTTTTAAGACAAATATATAAAACCCTAAAGACTTACCTGTTGTTGAAAAAAAAAAAAAAAGAGCTACATCAACTCCAGGAGCTGCATTGAGTCTGTCCAATTTAGGTATGTTTCTCTCTCTCTCTCTCTCTCTCTCTCTCTCTCTCTCTCTCTCATCTTCTTCTTCCTCCTCTGTTTCTGTTATCTTCTTCCTCCTCTCCTACTCTTTTCTTTGGAACGCAGTAGAATTGCAGTAGTTTTTTTTTTCCTTTCCTTTTCCTTCTTCTTCTCCTTCTCCCTGGTTGGCTTCTTCCTCCTCTATTTGCCCTGTTATGCTGTCGATACTCAATTACAGTAGTTTTGAATTTTTTTTTCCTTTCCTTCTCCTTCTCTTTGGTTTGGTTGGGTTTTATTAATTAGTTAATTATTTGCTATTAATTTAATTGTTTTGTCTTTTATTTTTATTAATTAATTATTTAAATTTCATGGATATTATTGAATTAATTATTTTACTTGTTAATTAGTTGATTATTTAACATGGGTATTGTTAAATTAATTATTTTACTTATTGATTGGTTGATTGTTTAATATGGGTATTGTTAATTTAATGGTAATTAATTTATCTTTTACTTATTATTATTGTTAATTTGATTAGTTTTGCTTTTTATCTTGTTAATTAGACATTAGTTCTCATTAGTTGTTTATTTTATATAGTAGTTATTATTTTATTGTTATTTTGATAATTTTACTTTTTGTTCTTGTTAATTAATTGTCTAATTAATATGATTATTGTTAATTTGTTTGTAATTAGTTTACTTTTTAATTGTTATTCTTGTTAATTTAATTAGTTTTGCTTTTTGTCTTGTTAATTAGTTATTTATTTTACAAAGGAATTATTAATTTATTGTTAATTTGATTATTTTACTTTTTGTTCTTGTTAATTAATTGTTTAATTAATATGAGTATTGTTAATTTTTTTTGTAATTAGTTTAGTTTTTAATTGTTATTCTTGTTAATTTAATTAGTTTTGCTTTTTGTCTTGTTAATTAGTTATTTTATATAGGAATTATTAATTTATTGTTAATTTGATTATTTTACTTTTTGTTCTTATTAATTAATTGTTTAATCAATATGAGTATTGTTAATTTTTTTGCAATTAGTTTAGTTTTTAATTGCTATTCTTGTTAATTTAATCAATTTTGCTTTTTGTCTTGTTAATTAGTTGTTTATTTTATATAGGAATTATTAATTTATTGTTAATTTGATTATTTTATTTTTTGTTCTTGTTAATTAATTGTTTAATTAACATGAGTATTGTTAATTTGTTTGCAATTAGTTTACTTTTTTTATTGTTATTCTTGTTAATTTAATTGGTTTTATTTTTTGTCTTGTTAATTAGTTGTTTATTTTATATAGGAATTATTAATTTATTGTTAATTTGATTATTTTACTTTTTGTTTTTGTTAATTAATTGTTTAATTTATATAGGCATTGTTAATTTGTTGGTAATTAATTTACTTTTTACTTGTTATTCTTGTTAATTAGTTGTTAGTTTAATTAGTTTTACCTTCTTTTCTTGTTTTATTAATTAGTTGTTAAATTTATATGGGTATAATTTGATTACTTTACTTTTTATTCTTGTTAAATAATTGTTTAATTTGTTTTTTATTTTTGTTAATTTTTTTTTTAGATTATAGATGGGTGATAAGGGTAATACAACTGGATCTTCTACTAGAAGTAGAAGGACAGACTCAGGATGGGCACATGTAATTCAAGTTAGTGAAAATAATACCAATGACCTTCAATGCATGTACTGTATGATAGTTTATAAAGGGCGAGTAAATAGAATTAAGCAACAACTTGCTGGAGGCTATAAAATGGATGTCCAAAATATTCAGAAAATGTAAGAAATCAAATGCGGGAATTTATTGCTAAAAAAAAAGAGCAAAAATTAGTTATGAATATGAAAAGATCACCTGAATTTGATGATGTTGAAGTACTGGGGTTTGATGAAAATGAGGAAAAGGAAGAGTCGATGTAAGAAATTGGTAGTGAAAAACGAATGCAAATAATTAATGTTAGTGGCACTAGTATTAGTGCTTAAAAAAAACCAAAAGTTTTACCACCCCAAAGTAGTAGAGGGCCTATTGACTGTTATTTTTCCCCTAGACCGGCTGTTATGGGAAAAAATATGAGGCAAACTACTATTGATGAAAATAGTCCAGTTAAGAAGGAGTTAAGAGAGCGTGCTTGTGTTGCCATAGCACGATAGATGTATGATGTGGGAATAGCTTTTAATGCGGTGAATTATGATAGATTCGAGGAAATGATTAGAGCAATTGGAAATTATGGGAGAGAAATGAAACCTCTAAGTTTTCATGAGGTTAGAGTTCAATTACTTAACAAGGAAGTGCAAACCATAAATGATCTTCTTGAGTCTCATAAAGAAGAATGTGAAAATTATGGATGTTCATTGATGTGTGATGGATGGATGGATAGAAAAGGGAGAACCTTGATTAATTTCTTGGTTAATAGTCTAAAGGGAAGTGTATTTATTAAATCAGTTGATGCAAGTGATGAATCAAAGACAGCGGCATTATTGGCTAGTTTGATTGAGAAAGAATTGATGAAAATTAGTTCTGAAAAAGTGGTTTAAGTGGTTACAAATAATATATCAAATAATGTTACAGCAGGTAAAATTTTTATTTAATTTTTTCTATTTTTGAAAAAAAAATATCATTTTATTTTTATTATTAACGAAATGAATTTTTCTACTTGTTTATGACAGGGAGAATATTGGAAGCAAAATTTTCTCATCTATGCTGGACCCCATGTGCAGCCCATTGTATAGATTTGATGTCGGGGGATATTTTTATGATTCATGTTTTTAAAGAAATATTCTACAAAGCTGTTGAGTTTACTGGTTTCATATATGGCTCTACAGGAGTTCTAAATATGTTGTGAAAGTTTACTAATGGAGTAGAATTGCTAAGGCTAGAGCAAACTAGATTTGCTACTACTTTTATTACATTGGGAAGGATTCATCTTCAAAAGGCCAACATTAGAAAAATGTTTACTTCGGAAAGCTAGACAACTAGTAAATGGGCTAAAGAGGTGAAAAGTAAAAGGTGTGAAAGGACGGTTTTGAGTCCTGCCTTCTGGAATCATGTTGTTTATGCTTTTAAGGTTTCTGGTCCTCTTATTTGTGTGCTTCGACTGGGTGATAATGATAAAAAACCAACCATGGGATATATCTATGAAGCCATGGATAGGGCTAAAGAAGTAATTGCTAACTCACTCAATGGCAATGAAGAGAAATGCAAGAGCATTTTTGAGATTATTGATGTGAGATGGTCACTTCAATTGCATCATCCTTTGCATGCTACCGGATACTTTCTGAATCCTAAATTTTTTTATCCAAATAAGATGAGAATTGAGTCTGATGAAGAGGTCAACATAGGATTGCTTTCATGTATTCATAAAATGGAAAAAGATTCAACAAAAGTGGACATGATTTTTGATGAAATTGAGAGATACAAGGAAGCTACGAAGACCTTTGGTTTTCCTTTTGCTATTAGAGGAAGAACAACTAAATCTCCAGGTTATTAATTTAAATTCTTATTAATTTTTCATTTTACTGATTTATTACTTTATATTATGAATTTAACAATCATTAGCTTTATATTTTAATAACTGCTTAGTGGAAAACATATGGTTCTTCAACTTCAAACCTACAAAAGTTTACTATAAACGCTCTGAGTCTTACATGTAGTGCAAGTGGGTGTGAGAGAAATTGGAGTGTATTTGAGCATGTAAGTAACACACACACACACACACACACACACGCACACACATATATATATACATATATATATATATATTTACTTACTTTGTTATTTTATTTTGAACATTTTGAGTTTGAAGTTTAACTTTTTTGTTACTATAAAATTAATGACAGCTTCATAATAAGAAAAGAAATTGGCTATTTCAAGAACACTTGGATAATTTAGTATATGTGAAGTACAATAGAGCGTTGCTATGTTAACGCACTTTTGGGGATATCACAACACCTGTTGATTTGGCAAATATTGATGAAAGTAATGAGTTATTACTTGGTAAATTAGAAAAAGGTGATGGAGATGATGATGATGATGATTCTCTTGTTTTCATGGATGACGTGTTAACTTGGGGTGATATTGGTAGAGTAGCTGGAGTTTCTAAATCTTGTTATGCATTGAGATAGGTTGCAAGATCAACACCAGTTGAAACTCTATCATTTCGAAGGCCTCGTCCAATGAGAGGTGCATCCTTTTCGCAAGTTAATAATGATGAAGAGGAGGAAGAATTTGTGATGGTTGTTGTTGAAAATGAAGATGGTTTTGGAAATCTTGATAACGAGTAGTTTTAGTTATAAGTTTTTTATGTATTTCTTGCATTTTGTTTATTATGACTTATAACTTATTTCTATTTATTAAAGTCTGAACTTCTATAATTTATATTTTCTATTCTATGACTTATGACCTATTTCTAATTTTCTATTTATTATGTATAATTTTATAGCATTACTTTTATTTTATACATAAGTTAAAAATGTAGGTATGAACTATTTCTTTTTCTAACATCTCTTATTATTATTTGTGTTATTACTTATGCTATATATTTCAATTTTACAGTCTCACATTGTCACTTGTATCTTATATTTAAGCTGGAAATATAGGTATGCACTGTTTTTAATTTCTCTTATATTATATATAAATATAGTCCAAATAATGTTTTTTTTTTCTTTTTAATATGCTTCTTTTACTTATCAACTATTTAAAAGTATGAATTTTTATGTTATAAGTACACGCACATATATATAATTTAGGCAATTAAGGTTGTTGACCCCACAAGCTCAAAGGAGCATAGATTTTGATGATACCAAAACTCAACTGGAATCAAACTAACCTTGTGTTAAGTATTGTGCTTCTCAAAGAACAAAGAAAAAGACTCAAGGAATTCATGATGGATTCGTGCTTTTGAAGAAAGGATGACATTTTAAGATAACACAGGACGAATCAAAGGAGATAAAGGAAGAAAATGTTACCTTCCAAAGCTGCATTGAAGATCAAATTTGAAGGTACATGTAGTATAGAAGTTAGTTTTAACTTTTAAGATTACTTGTGAAAAGAATTGAGGAGTAGAAGTCAATGATACTTATTTTCAATCCCTCAAAAGATTTTCTTTTAAATATCTTCAATGGCCTAAAAGCATTTGATTATGATTTGGTGTAAAGTTTTAAAGTTTTCAAAGTTATGCAGAAAAGTTTTCCTGGTATGCTAACTGGTTTGCTACTTGTTTTGGTATGCTAACTGGTTTGCTACTTTTTCCGGTATGCTAACTGTCTCAACTCTGCACAACATCGCAAAAAAAGACAAAATAATGGCTATTTTCTTGAAATTCGAAATTGTAACGTTCAAATGAGTTCTCAAATGGTCAAAAACATTTCAAAGCTATAAATACACCTATCCTTGGCCATTTTGCACTTAATGAAAGTCTCTCTACTATTTCTAACCTTTTAAGATCATTAAAGCTTTCATTCAAAGTGCTCAAATTATTTTTATTGCTCATCATTGGCTTACCTACTCATCTCTTCTTTATAGACTTTGTTGTATTGAGTGAGATTGAGTTTTAAACACTTTATTATCATTTATGAGAGGTCATTCAAGCACCTATTGAAGCTTGATTGTGAAAAGTGTTTGGGATAATACTTGGTAAAAGTGTGCAGCTACTTGTAAAAGCTTTGGTGAGAAGATTTGTAAAGGGCTTTTGTCTCTGGCCTTTAAAAGAGAAGAATAGTGAAGTGAATACTCAAAGTGGGATCTTTGAGAGAGTGGATGTAGGCTAGTTGAGCCGAACCACTATAAAAATTCAGTGTTCAATTTTCTCAACCCTTACTCTTTACATTTATGCATTCTAACTTTCTGATTGAAGTGTTTTTGCTGATATGAAAATTGATACTGTTTATTGTTAACCTTGCTGCAAACTAAGAAAATTAGTTTACTGCTGAATTTGCTGATATCTGATTTAATTTGCTTATTGTTTTATTTGCTGTCAACTAATATATCCGTGTATCTTGCTCATTTTCGTGTTGTGAACTTATTCAGATTACTGAAATTTCTACTAAATGCCAATATATTCTGTTAGATCAGTATACTGATTGCTTATGACCCAACTTTGAATCAACTTATCAATAGAGCTGTATTGTTCATATTTCACATTAGAAAATTAGGTTGAACTAGGCTACAATTTTTCAAAGGTTTTGAGCAAGAATCGAAAAATTATTTTTAGAGTCCAATTCACCCCCCTCTTGGACATATTTTGGGATATCAATTTGGTATCAGAGCTCGTCTTTCTTGCTTGAGGATTAAACACCTTAGAGTGATCCATACACATGGCTGGTTCATCTAGAAACTCAGCAGGTATACCTGCTCCCTTAGCTGAAGGTTATTCAATCACTAGACCACCACTTTTTAATGGCACAAATTACTCTTTTTGGAAAACTAGAATGAGAAACTTTATACAATCTGTTGATATTGATGCTTGGAGAATAATTAAAGATGGTTCTTATATTCCTTATAAAACCAGTGAAGGAACTGTACAAATTCCTAAAGCTGAAGTTGAATTTGATGATAATGATTGGAAGAAAATTTCTACCAATGCCAAGGCTATTAACATTCTTCATTGTGCTCTTGATATTAATGAGTATGATCGTATTTCAGGATGTCAAATTACAAAAGAAATATGGGACAAACTAGAAGTCACATATGAAGGAACTGATGTGGTGAAAGAGTCAAAGGCAAACCTCCTCATCTGTGATTATGAGTTATTTGAGATGAAACCTAGTGAAACTATTGCTGAAATGAGTACCAGATTTACAGATCTTGTCAATCTTCTTAAAGCTCTTGGAAAGAGATTTGAGGAACAAGAACTTGTAAAGAAAATTTTGAGATCTCTTCCAAAGTCATGGGAAGCAAAGACTACTGTTATTCAAGACACCAAGGATTTCAGAAAATACACCTATGATGAGCTAATTGGTTCTCTCATTGCACATGAGATGATCTATAAGAAAGATGACAAAGAAGGTGATCATAAGAAAAAGAAAGGTATAGCCTTCATATCTGAAAAGGTAGATTAGAAAAAGAAAAGTGTTGCTTTCAAAGCTAGTTCAAGTGATGATTCAAGTGCTTCAAGTGATGATGATGAAGATATGGCTATGATCGTCAAAAGAGCATTTAGAAAAGGTGGAAGCAAATACAAGAAGTTCACAAAGAAATATGCTCCAAAGACTCCAGATCATTCAAGTGAAATAGTTTGTTATGAGTGTAACAAACCAGGCCACATTAAGCCAAAATGTCTTACATTGAAGAAGAAAAACAAGTTTAGAAAGGATAAAAGTAAAAAGGCAATGGCGGCAACATGGAGTGATAGTGACTCTTCATCAAATGATGAAACAAGTGACAAAGATGTTGCAAATGCTTGTATGATGGCAATTGAAGAAAAAGGTGAAAGCTCGCACATTGAAGATAGTGAAAATGAGGTAAATCTCGAACTGTCTAATGTTGATGAATTAGAACTTGCATTTGCAAAGACATATGATAAATATAGATCTTTTAAAAAGAAATGCAAAATTTTGGTTCATGAAAATTGTGCTTTAAGATCAGAAAATATTTCCTTGAGTATGGCTTCAAAGGAAAATGAATTTTACAAATCTCAAATGAAATTATTTAAGGAAGTTAATGATGAGCTTCAAAGATCAAAAGAAGTGTATGAACAACTTCTTGAGAAAAACAGAATTCTTGAAGCAAAAGTTGAATCTTTGACAAGAGATTTAACTAAATTTACAAAAGGAAAAGAAAAACTTGATATACTTCTTGGGAGTCAAAGATCCACAAATGAAAAATTTGGAATTGGTTATGATGGATTTATTAAATATGGAAAATACAAACATTATTTTGTTAAAGCTTCATCTTCTTCTCAACCAAATATTACATGCTTTTATTGTAATTATAAAGGTCATATGATTAATGCTTGTCCTATTAGGAAAGGAACCTTTAAGGCAAAGAAAGTATGGGTGCCTAAAGGAACCCTACCTAATATTACTAACATACAAGGACCCAAAGTTGCTTGGGTACCTAAGGCGACGCTTAATCGATTTCAGTGTCCGCTAAGGAGTATGCTGGAAATAGAACACTGGTACATAGATAGTGGCTGCTCTAGGCACATGACAGGAAACAAAGGCAAATTCTCCTCTCTTACTTTGAAAGAAGAAGGTTATGTCAAATTTGGTGATAAAAGTAAAGCTAAAATTATTGGATGTGGAACTATTGGTAAAAATCCTTGTATTGAGAATGTTGCATTAGTACAAGGATTAAAATATAATCTTTTAAGTGTTAGTCAACTATGTGATAATGGTTTTAAAGTCATTTTTACTTCTACACATTGTGAGATTCATGGAAATAATGTTATGTTTGCTGGTGCTAGAATAGATAATATTTACCTACTTGACTTAACAAGTCTTGAAGAAAATTGTGAAACATGCTTTATGACTTCAGATGATAGTGCATGGTTATGGCATAGAAAATTAGGACATGCTAGCATGAGGACACTTGCTAAACTTTCTAGAAGAAATCTTATTATAGGACTTCCAAAGTTAAGATTTGAAAAAGAGTTTCAATGCAAAGCATGTGCACTTAGTAAGCATACAAAATCATCTTTTAAATAAAAAAAATGTTGTAACTACGTTTAGACTATTAGAGTTATTAAATCTTGATCTTTTTAGTCCAATCACACCTAGAAGTCTAGGAGGCAAGACATATACATTTGTAATTGTTGATGATTTTTCAAGATTCACATGGACTTTCTTTCTTGCTCATAAAGATGAAACCTTTGATATATTTGAAGATTTTTGCAAAAGAACTCAAAATGAAAAAGGTTATTGCATTACATTTTTAAGGAGTGATCATGGAAAAGAATTTGAAAATAGTTTGTTTGAAAATTTCAGCTCTCAAAATGGTATTTATCATACATTTTCAGCTCCTAGAACTCCACAACAAAATGGAGTTGTTGAAAGGAAAAACAGATCTTTGCAAGAAATGGCAAGAACAATGCTGAATGAAAACAGTTTACCAAAATATTTATGGGCAGAAGCTATAAATACAGCATGCTACATTTTGAATAGAGTTTCCATTAGAGCAATTTTAAAGAAAACTCCTTATAAACTTTGGAAAGGAAGAAAACCTAATATTGCATATTTTCATGTCTTTGGTTGCAAATGTTACATTTTGAATAACAAAGACAGCAATCTCAAAAAATTTGATGCTAAATCTTGTGAAGGAATATTTCTAGGTTATTCAACAAATAGCAAAGCATATAGGATTTTCAATAGAAAAACCTTGACCATGGAAGAATCAATGCATATACTTTTTGATGATGCTAACACTTTTCTGCAAAGGAAAGATTCTTGTGATGATGAAATTGAGCAGATTCCAAATTCAAAGAATTCAAATAAAGATGAGCTTGATTCAAAACAACTAGTGGAGGATGATCAAAATGACAAAAAAGAAGAACTTCCTTGCTCCACAAATGTTGAAATTCAAGAAGATTCCCAACCAAATGTGGAAGAATTACAAATTGAGGAACCTCAACATCAAGACATTCCACAAGAATGGAGGTACCATAGAAATCATTCCAAAGATGATATGCTTGATAGTCCATCACAAAGAATGATGACAAGAGCTCAACTTAGAAGATATTTTGGTAATGTTGCTTTTGTTTCTCAATTTGAACCCAAAACATATGATGATGCTCAAAATGATGAAAATTGGCTTTTTGCTATGCAAGAGGAATTAAATTAATTTGAAAGAAATAAAGTGTGGACACTTGTTCCTAAACCTAAAAAGCATTCTGTTATTGGAACTAAATGGGTATTTAGGAATAAGATGGATGAAAAAGAACATGTAATTAGAAATAAAGCTAGACTAGTAGCTCAAGGATACAACCAAGAGGAAGGTATTGATTTTGATGAAACCTTTGCTCCGGTTGCTAGAATTGAAGCTATTAGAATGTTGTGTACATTTGCATGTTTTAAGAATTTCATACTTTATCAAATGGATATTAAAAGTGCATTCTTAAATGGATATATTGATGAAGAAGTTTATGTGGCTTAACCTCCTGGTTTTGAAGACCCTCATTTTCCAAATCATGTTTACAAGCTTATTAAAGCTCTCTATGGTTTAAAGCAAGCTCCTAGAGCATGGTATGAGAGACTTAGTAAATTTTTGCTTCAAAATGATTTTAAAAGAGGAAAAGTGGATACTACTCTTTTCATTAAGAAACTAGGAAAAAACATGCTTATTGTGCAAATCTATGTAGATGATATTATTTTTGGTGCTACTAACCATTCCCTTTGTAAAAAATTTTCCAATATGATGAAAAGTGAATTTGAAATGAGTATGATGGGTGAACTTACTTTCTTCCTTGGATTACAAATCAAACAAATGAAAGATGGATTTTTCATAAATTAGTCCAAGTATATAAAGGATATGCTAAAGAAGTTCAAAATGGAAGTTATGAAAAGCATTGGAACCCCCATGAGCTCAACAGTTAAATTAGAGAAAGATGAAAAAGGTAAGGAGATAGATAATAAACTCTATAGAGGTATGATTGGTTCTTTACTCTACTTGACAGCATCTAGACCAGACATTCATTTCAGTGTATGTTTATGTACAAGATTTCAATCATGTCCAAAAGAATCTCATCTTGTAGCAGTTAAAAGAATTTTTAAGTACCTCATTGGCACACACAACATTGGCTTGTGGTATCCAAAATGTGAATCATTTGATCTTATTGGTTATAGTGATTCAGATTTTGTTGGTAGTAGATTGGACAAAAAAAGCACTTCTGGAACTTGTCAATTTCTTGGTCATGCATTAGTTTCATGGCACAGTAAAAAGCAAACTTCTGTTACACTTTCCACAGTAGAAGCTGAATATATTGTAGCTGGAAGTTGTGTTGCACAAATTTTGTGGATGAAACAACAGCTTGAAGATTTTGAAATTAAATTTGATCACATTCCCATAAGATGTGACAATACTAATGCTATAAACTTGTCAAAAAATCCTGTCCAACACTCTAGAAGCAACCATATTGAAATTAGACATCATTTTATTAGGGATCATGTTCAAAATGGTAATATTCAAATTGAATTTGTCCCTTCAAAAAACTTATTCGACATTTTTACAAAGCCACTTAATGAGGAAACTTTTTGCAAAATAAGAAGAGAACTTGGTGTGACTGATGCTCTTGATTAACTTTTGATGCATACTCATGTTCTTATATAAAAATGAAGTGATATATGTTGGTTTGTGATGTTAAAAATGCGTTCTAATATTTTTGGTACAATTTGAAAATTTCCGGGTCTAATCTGATGTGAACAGTATTCTGCAGAATTTGATTGCAGTGGCATACTAATCTGTTTGCTAATTTTCTTCTTTGCTAAGTGCTTTACCACTGCTCCTAATTTTTCGTTGGCAAACTAGTAGTCAGGTCTGATTGTACTAAAAATCTAAGATTATTCTTCTTTTCTGAGCACCTATTCTATATTTTTAAAAGGCACATTACTAAAATACCCTTTTATTTAAAGCATTGCATCATTATGTATTTTGAGGGCAAAATAGACCTTTTACATATTAACCAGCGCGGGACTCAAAAATTTTTTTCAGAACCATCAATCTTCTCTCTGCTTCTCCACTGGTACACGGTACCCATCACTCTGCAAAAATCTGCATTTATGTCTTTTCAAGTTTAAAATTCAAAATTTCTTCTCTTTTCCTACGCATTGCCTCCCAAAACTCGATCGGATGCATCCTCTCTCCATTGTTAACCCATTTCACTCACAACCCTCTCAACCATCATCTCCCTTCATTTTCTTTAAAATTTCCGAAACCCATTGGCTCTAAATCAAATCGATCGTACCGCATTCTTCAAGTTAGAAAATCCCTAAAATCTTCCTATTCATTCCCCGTTATCTCTCTGAATCTGCCGAAAGAAACCATTCAAAGTGATTCTCGTTGGATTAAAATTTTTTGACGCATTCTCTCCTGTCATCATCGATTTGTATTCTCTCTCTACAAGTCTCAGGTATTGAATTTAAAACATTAATGGAAACGTGTTTTACATTTTTTTTTTGTGGTTGTTCTGTTTGTTTTGCTTTCGTCTCTCATTCTTGAAATTAGCTGATAAATTTTCTTATTTTGAGTATTCACATTACGCAAAAATGTGCTATATGACAAAATCATGAATTTGTTGTTGTTGATTCTCAAAAACCCGAATATTTCTTATTGTCAGTCCTAAAATTTTTTTTTAATACATCACATTGTGCTAAAAATGTGTTGATATGCTTCTAATGGTTATACGTTGACTGCTCACATTGTTCATTTTGTGAACCTAGCTTTCTCTATCCCTACTGCCAATTTTCTTCTGGTTTGGTCATGGCACGGTCAAAAGGAAAAGGAAAAGCAAAAGTCACTACACCCTCATCATCTTCAGATTCCACTGATGCGAGTGTCCCTGCATCTCCTCCTCCACAGAGAGAAGTTCCTCTGGTAATTGGAAAATCAAAAGAAAAGTCCAAGAAAAGGACCAGTGAGCCTATCCAAGAAAAAGATTCCAAGAAGAAGAAGACTTCAAAAGCTCCAATTGCGCATATGGAAAGGGCTATTCATGAACCAAAGTACATTCACTGGCCTGCTTTTAATGAAGTCTCTGTTCCATTACAGTCTCTGTTTGAATATCAAAAATGGGACAGATTATGCTCTAACACTGAAGGAGTATATATGGACTTAGTTCAAGAATTTTATAGAAATTTAAGAGTTGATGATGCTGAAAGAGATGAATCTTTTAAGGTAAAAATAAAAGGAAAAGTCTATGAGGTGACAGTAGAAAGGTTAGCAAAAGCCCTAGGCATCCCAAACAGTAGGAATAGAATTTGTTCTCATAAAGAAGTATTTGCTGTTGGCAGGTTCAATAAAAGAGATTTTGAGGCTAAAGTGTTTAAAGGAGAAGTGAAAGATAAGACTAGCATTACCCATGCTCACCAACACATCAAAATTCTTCATAGTTTTATCATCTATATGCTGAATCCTAGAATTGGCAGTCCAAACTATTTAAGCACACTTGATCTCTGCATAATTTGGCATATTATGAATCAAATTGAGTTTAATCTTGCCTACTTTATGCTGAAGCAAATTATGAAATGGAAACCACCTTACAAACTACCATATGCCCATCTTCTTAATGGCCTGTTTAGAGACTTTGGGATACCTCTGGAAACTGAGAAACTTAGAACAAATATGATCCCAATTACAAGTCTGCAGAAAGATGATGATGGCAGAAAACTAAGGTTTGAACAAGGTGTTAGTTCTAAGGATAGTCCAAGTGATACTTTTAATATTGAAGAAATTCTGGAAGAAGCGAACAACTTAAGGCAATTTGTTGAGATTGAATTTGGAGAAATACAGAAATTTAGAGCTTTTCAAACTGTTCTTATGAATGCTTTTGATTCCAAGATTGATGGAACTTTGATGTTGATGTATAAAATTGTGGAAGAACTATTCAAAATCAAAGTTCATTTGGGTATTTCAAGCACTGAAGCTGGAGAAACCAGTAAGGCTGCTACTGGTTCTGTTCCTCAAACAGAAAAAAAAAAAAGAGGAAGAAAAGGAAGAAGAAAAAGAAGAAGAAGAAACTGAAAAAGAAGAGGAAGAAAAGGAAACAGAACAAGAAGAAGAGGAAGAGGAAGAAAAGGAAGTAGAGGAAGAAGAGGAAACTGAAAAAGATGAAGAAGATTCCAATGATGGAAATGGAAAAGGAGGCAGCAAAGAAGGAATGGAAAGGATATGAGTGACTCTGATTCTGAGTCGGAACCACAGACTCCTGCTCCTGCTGAACCTGCAAAAAGAAAGGCAACAACAGCTCAAGAGGAATAAAGAAGCAAGCAGAAAGAGGAAACTGGTAAACCATCTGACAAAAAGGCTAAAACTGACAAAAGGTCTACAGCAGAATCCGGTACTCATC
This sequence comes from Hevea brasiliensis, assembly GCF_030052815.1. NCBI lineage: Eukaryota > Viridiplantae > Streptophyta > Magnoliopsida > Malpighiales > Euphorbiaceae > Hevea > Hevea brasiliensis. Next base: position 5,434,244 of record NC_079493.1, on the reverse strand, counting down.
ACTGCATCCGAAAGTTAGCATCGCCCTATTGTTCCCTTTAACACTGCAATCGCAATGGTCACTAAATCCTTCAAACCTTGAGTGATAAACCTGTCAAGCCAAAAAAAGTGAAGATGGCTGCTCCAAGACAAATCAGAAGAAGCTCTAGGCTGAAAGGATAAATTCCCATATTGGATGTTTACTGATTTTAATTTTGTTTGACAGTTTGTATCTTAGTTTGCTACTTCGTTTGCTATTTTTAGTTTTCTGAACTTTAATTAGTTTGCCATATTTTCTACTGCTTTGACTATTTTGTTTACTGCACTTAAACTGAATTTTGATTTATACACATGTGCATTTTTCTCCCATGTTCTTTTGATGCTAACAAAAAGGGGGAGAAATGAATGAGTAATCTTATTGGTATAACTTAGTATTAAATGAATGAGTGATCTTGTTGGTATAACTTGTGATTGATATGGTTTGTGATTAATATATTGTTGATATGAAAATATATTGTGCATATTGTGCATATTTAGTTAGTATTTTAGTCACACTTGTCTAAAACTCCTTGAGAGAGAAAATGCTTATGAATATTTCATTGAAATTATTAAGGGGGAGTTATTTGTGATTAAATGTTGATATAAGCACATACATAGGGGGAGTTATTCCCACATATACATTCATACACATACTCACACTTGTCAATATTTACATGGTGATTCGATTGAGTTTTGTCATCATCAAAAAGGGGGAGATTGTTGACCCCACAAGCTCAAAGGAGCATAGATTTTGATGATACCAATACTCAACTAGAATCAAACTAACCTTGTGTTAAGTATTGTGCTTCTCAAAGAACAAAGAAAAAGACTCAAGAAATTCATGATGGATTCGTGCTTTTGAAGAAAGGATGACATTTTAAGATAACAAAGGACGAATCAAAGGAGATAAAGGAAGAAAAGGTTACCTTCCAAAGCTACATTGAAGATCAAATTTGAAAGTACATGTAGTATAGAAGTTAGTTTTAACTTTTAAGATTACTTGTGAAAAGAATTAAGAAGTAGAAGTCAATGATACTTATTTTCAATCCCTCAAAAGATTTTCTTTTAAATATCTTCAATGGCCTAAAAGCATTTGATTATGATTTGGTGTAAAGTTTTAAAGTTTTCAAAGTTATGCAGAAAAGTTTTCCTGATATGCTAACTGGTTTGCTACTTATTCTGGTATGCAAACTAGTTTGCTACTTTTTCCAGTATGCTAACTGTCTCAACTCTGCACAACATCGCAAAAAAAGACAAAATAACTGCTATTTTCTTGAAATTCGAAATTGTAACGTTCAAATGAGTTCTCAAACGGTCAAAAATGTTCCAAAGCTATAAATACACCTATCCTTGGCCATTTTGCACTTAATGAAAGTCTCTCAACTATTCCTAACCTTTTAAGATCATTAAAGCTTTCATTCAAAGTGCTCAAATTATTTTTATTGCTTATCTTTGGCTTACCTACTCATCTCTTCTTTATAGACTCTGTTGTATTGAGTGAGATTGAGTTTTAAACACTTTATTATCATTTATGAGAGGTCATTCAAGCACCTATTGAAGCTTGATTGTGAAAAGTGTTTGGGATAACACTTGGTAAAAGTGTAAAGCTACTTGTAAAAACTTTGGTGAGAAGATTTGTAAAGGGCTTTTGTCTCTTGCCTTTAAAAGAGAAGAATAGTGAAGTGAATACTTAAAGTGGGATCTTTGAGAGAGTGGATGTAGGCTAGTTGAGCCAAACCACTATAAAAATTCAGTGTTCAATTTTCTCAATCCTTACTCTTTACATTTATGCATTTTAACTTTCTGATTGAAGTGTTTTTGCTGATATGAAAATTGATACTGTTTATTGTTAACCTTGCTGCAAACTGAGAAAATTAGTTTACTGCTGAATCTGCTGATATCTGATTTAATTTGCTTATTGTTTTATTTGCTGTCAACTAATATATCTGGTGTACTGCTCTGTTTGCTGTGTTATGAATTTATTCATATTACTGAAATTTCTACTGAATGCCAATATATTCTGTTAGATCAATATACTGATTGCTTATGACCCAACTTTGAATCAACTTATCAATAGAGCTGTATTGTTCATATTTCACATTAAAAAATTAGGTTGAACCAAGCTGTAATTTTTCAAAGGTTTTGAGCAAGAACCGAAAAATTGTTTTTAGAGTCCAATTCATCCCCCTTTTGGACATATTTTGGGACATCAAAGGTCATGGTGCCTTGCTTTAAAAATGCCCTCGCCTCTCGCCTAAGGCCATAGGGTACTCTATCGCCTTAGTGTTGCCTTTCAACTTGATAACACTAGCTACTGCTAACACATACGGAGTTCTAGATTACAATTAAGAAAATAATAATACTAATAAGTAACTACTGATAAACCTGCGAGGAAGAAAGCAGGTTATTCTGAAAAGAGAACTCCTCCTGTAGCCTAAAAAAATAGGGTGAATAGGAGTGAGCATTCAACTCATAGAGTAAGATATTGATTTTAAATATAACTTCTATAACTAGCTAAGGCTAATGCATCCCTAAGGATGAAATGCAATATATACCAACGTATTCAACCAAATTCAAATATTAGTCACACAAAAAATAATTTGGAGCACTCACATACCTATGTGTCACAGCAATCAAATATATACATATGAGAGCTAATCCTCTACACAACTCTCTTAATTCCAACCTTTGCTAGTAAGATCAATTTGAGCCTGACTTTCTCTTAATAATCCAAATGCGGGAATCAGCGAGATCAACTCAAAGTCGTACTCACCCTGACTAATCACAAAAAGGATTAGGCCCTAAGCGAGACTAGCTCAAGCTGATTTGCTCGTCCTATCCATAACTAGTACACACCTCACACACTTTGACACACACACACACAACTCTAAATTACCCTAAGGCGATACCCACATCAATATCATCAAATAATAATATAACATAAAGCGTGCCTATGACATCTATATACATATAATTATAAGTGAATGCATGAGTATGCCTTGTATATATAATAATATTGAAATTATAAATAAAATTAATATCTACTCACTGTACACCAAAAGTCATTGCGGTGGCTGGGTGAAGGAAGAAGGTTGATCCGGCTCACTTGAATAATTACATTACCAATTTATCAGAATTAACTTAAAACAAGATTTTAAAGATTCAAAAAACACCCTAATTTATGCCAGAAATTCGACAAAGTTTTTATTATACCTAGAACCTACCTATTCTATAAAATAGTTCAAATAACACTTCTAAAATCATACATCTTAATCCACATCTTCACAATATCATCTGGTACCTCATAGGCCTTCCAAACCAGGCAAAACTCACAAAATTAGAAAATTTTGTTTTAGTCCCTAAATCTAACATTATATAAAAATCACAGAAATGAGCTCTAAAAATTCTAAAATTTTGTCATGCGACCCTTAACAAGGTTATAAGACTATTGCAAAAAGAATTATAATTTTCTAGTCACCCAAGAATGTGTTATGAATTTTATTCTCAACCCAGTATTAAGCAAAAATGGATGAGTTAAAGTTTGGGTTTACCTATGCCCAATCTGACACCTGGAATGCATCTATAATGTCTAAAATGCTAGGATCGACTATAATATTGATCATGTTTTGGGACGGGTCATTGAGTAGCCGAGTCTAGCCAATAACTCAGTCTCGGGTGTCGGTAAGCTATCATCGATCTGATTGCACCTAAATGAAGCCCAAAATTGTCAATTATTATCATTAAATTATTTTTAATTTTTAAGAATTTAAAAAGCCCAAAAACCTCACTAAGCTATCTGAAACGTCTAATGATTGCCTTTTCAAATGGTGTCCTATTGGAGCGAGGCTAATCCCATCTCGAAGGTTTCATCGCCATGAGTCTATCGGTGGTCTCATATTTCCGACCCAATGGTCGAATCATTGAGAAATTGGTCAAAAAGCTCACTGCCACTCATTTTCTCTCTCCTCAAGCTCTCGTTGGAAAACACCATGGATTCTGGTGTGCTTGGCCAGAAACTGGAGTCCTCACCATCCAGGAAGGTTTACCGATGTCCCCCACCTCCATTCGATGTCGCAGCAATAGGAGTTGGCCTCCAACTCGCTCAAGCTTCTCTCTCTCTCTCTCTCCCGCTCGTAGACACTGTGCTGCCACCGCCTCCTTTGCCATCTGGAGCAGCTCCAGTGGCCGTTGGGTGGTTGCCTCATCAGCCTGCCTAGTCCCTTGCCAAAGAAGAAGGGAAAGAAAAGAATGGGGAGGCGAGAGATCGAGGAAAGGGATGCGTGAGGGTAGGGGGGAGGGGGGGGGGGGGGGGAATGCAGCTGATGAAGTTTTTTTTTCTTATTATTATTATTATTATTATTATTATCAATAATAAGGTTTAATTAAAATGTCTCACCAATAATTAATAAAAATAATGTAACACTTTCTTATATAACTCTCAATTTTATTAATAGAAAATAATACAATTAACTAAATAAATCATTAAAAGTTTGATTTATAATGTTTACTTTACAATTTATATTCTTTACTAAATAATCATATGTTACATTATAATGTTATAAATTATATATTTGAATTATAATTGTTTAAAAATTGATATTCATTAAATAATTTTAAAACAATGTGTAAATACTATAAAACAAAATTATAAAATTTATATTTTAAAAATTTGGATTATTACACTTAGTTCAATACTTGAATTGAAAAAGCACGAAAATACATGATACTAAATTATATTTTCCCCTTTTATTTTTTTTTTGTTAAAGAATAATGGTTAATTATACACTTCCTATTTATTTTCCTGAAATGACACAAGATTGATTAATATTTATTAGTGTGTGTTTTAGGTGGTGTTTGGTATAAATAAATTTCATAAAATTTTATGGAATTCATTTATAAATCTAAAATTTTAGTATTTGATTTAAATGAAAATTCTTTTAGAAATCTTAATAATCAATTCCATAGAATTTATTATAACTAAATTAAATTCTATCAAAATTGGTAAAATTTACAAATAAATTTTAAACTTAAAATCATATATATTTCAAGTGATAAAATTATCTTCTTATTATATATCATTTTATTTTATTTTATTTATTTCAAACACAAAATTTATTTCATTTGAAATGAATTTCATATATAATATAAAATATACCAAATAAAGAAATCTATTTATAAATAAATTTTATTATTTACAAATGAAATAAAATTTATCATAGAATTGAATTAAACAATGTCTTAGAAATTGTTGAGAAGATTGAGTTGTTGAAGTTTGAATATCTAATCTCTTACATTGCGAGTGAAACATTTGACTAGTAAGTTACCAACTCGACAAAGGACATGACATATAGGAAAATCCCCTCCACCCACCCACACCACACACAACCCAACACACCCCCACCCACCCCCTCCAAAACGAAGATAAACGTTCATTAAAGAAGCTTTGAAATACACTCTTAAGGTATATAGTGCCCAAAAAAGTCCACCACACAGAGAAAGGATAAAAAAAAAAGGGAATAGACCCATAGACTAGCTCTAATAAATACATGGCCTAAGCCCAAACATTGAAAACCCTAGCTAGATATAGGCAAGCAAGGTAGAGGAAAGCCAACGCACCCAAGCCGCAACTCTTACCGTCGTTTGGACAAGCAAAAAACAAAACCCCTGAACATGTGAAACAAGCGAAAAAAAATCAGGAGCATTTGAATCTAAGAGCTGTAACCTCATGCCACCAGAACAGCAAAGGGTCTCAGAAGCATGCACAAAAGCACATCAACGATCTCAATGAGTGGTGGAAGGACGGAAGGCTAGAGCCCTAGAGGCTATCTTTGCCTTAAAGGGTCGCAGATGAGCAGATGGTAGGCTTTTTGACCCCCGGGATATCCTTCCTCGTGGCAAATCTGCATCCTTCCATCGGGCTAATCACAAGAAAACTTCACACAAGTCATGATGCAAGAGCTCCGCCAAGAAGTAAGAACAACAACACATGTAGATAAAGAAAGAAAACCCTCTCCATAAACCCAGACTTGCCAAAAATAAGCCAAATCAAAACCCATTTACATTCCACCCAGTGGTGGGGAGGGTGAACCCACAACTGGGTGAGGGAGGAGCTGCCCCCCTTCCTAGCAGGGGCAGGGATTATGGATCAAAAATGAAAAAATGTGGATTCCAACTATTTAATATATGGGTTCCTTCGTGTATAATATGTTTTGAGTGTATAATAAATCAAATCTAAACAAAGAATTTTTCTGACATTTATATGAAAAATATTTTCGATTCTAAAATTATAAGTTATGGTTTCTAACATGAATTATTTGTTAATTAATGTATATAATTTTAATGTAACAGCAAGAATACTTTAATTAATCTACGTATACTTGATTTTTTAAAATAAATAAATATATAACTCATCATCTTGATTCCTATAAATTCTTTTCTTTCCATTAAAAAAAAAAATCATTTTTTCTTCAAGAGACATCCAACAATAAAGGTTTAAGTCCTCTACCCTATAGGAAATTTCATTTTTGAATTCTGTTAGATGGAATGAGGAGTTCTATGAGGGGGGAAAGAATTACCTCCCGATGTATATATAGCTAATTTTAGGGTTTATACTTAATAAGATTCATACTTTCATTGTTTCATTATCAGAATTATTAAATTCTAAAACATATACAGAGTTTACTTGGTAATTTCCATATATAAACTGTAAATGCAACTTGTGGTAACATCAATGACTAAATGAACTCACAATTCCTTTGTTTCTGTTTCCACATCTCATCAACTTCAATCTTTTGAACTATTTTCTTGGAAAAACTGTATTTGTCACATGTGCTTGAAGGTGCTCGATGGCCAGCCAAGGAAAGACGTTGCAAGTGATGGGATGGTGTTTCCAGAAGATCTGAGACCTAGTTGCAGTAAGGTACCAATAGCAGATAGCCATTAGAAGTTACCATCTTTCTGATTATCTGTTGCTATATTTTTGGTATTTTCTACCAATCTGAGCACTGTAAAATTATTGTGGACGTTATTGCGGCAGCTTGAAGCAAGTAATTGGGAGATGAACCCGACGGAAACATTTTCTCTTATGATTTGTAATCATATCTAAGCTTTTTTATTTTGTTATTTATGAAATGTTTAGAGGCATCAGGATTTAACTTGACCTCCTGTATTAAAAGGCATGAACTTGGGCCACTAGTCTAATGGCAAGTCCTTACTTTACTCCTGCCCTAATTGATTTACTGTGTTGCCAATGCAGAATGAAGAAAAGCAGATGTCGACCCTTGAAATCAGGCACCAAGATCCAACAATTTCCAACAAAGGTTGAGTGAAAGCAAAGTTGCAGACCCTATGGTTGGACCCAGCAGAAATAACCAGTGCATTTCTCATTTAATTATTGGAACAGAGTCATTCTCATCCCTCATAGGAGATCATTTACCTCCTGGTCCTGCAGATTTAGCAACACACACCAAAGGGGAGGAGTATGGCTATGAGGCCAATGGTACTGTAGACGAAAATCACCATGGAGAATCTCATGTTCCATGTAATATGGAAGAACTTGATGATTTTGCCTAATCATTGTTTGGGAAATGAGAGAAATTATTTAGCACCTCCTACGCACTTTCTTATTTTAGTACTCTGTTGTATGTAATACTTAATTAGCTACAAGACTGGCGTTTAAGACCTTCTTTATTAGTGGTTGAGTTACATGATAAATAATCTTTCAATGTTCCATAATTGAGATATAGTTTTAGAGAGTGTTTGCTTTCACTTAAAAGTCAATTAAATTTACTTGTAAATATACTTATTTATAAATAAAAAGTAATAACTAAATTAATATTTGCTTTAGCTTATAAATTAAAAAAATGTTTAAAATAAGTCAAAATCATAAATAAGAGTTACTTATTTTAAAACTATTTTTTGACAAAGTAAATTACTATATTATTCTAATAATTTGGATAAATTACACCGATTGTCTCTCAACTTTAATAGTTAATTTATTTTAATAATTTATTAAAATAAAATTATTTAATTTTAGTTTTATTTTAGAAAAAGTCACTTTATCATGTGATAGGAGGTTTTCGAGTTCATTTTCGTTTTTTTAACTAATGCTAAACTAACATTTAATTAAAATAAATCTATAAATTATTAGATATTGCTTATTATTTTTTATTGATAAAATCATATATTAATAAATATTATTTTAAAAGTTTAAATTCTAAATTTATTATTATTATATTATTTTTTTTCATGTTGCTACAAATTAAATTTTAATTAATAATTTTATTAGTATATTTAGTTAAAATAAAATAATTTAATTGATAATAATTATTAATTAATTTAATCATAAAGATTAAAAAAAGAAAAAGAATGAAAAGAGGGCAATAGAGTAATTTATTCTTTTGGAAATCTCCTATTGTAGGTTAATGGAACTTTTTCTAAAACAAAATTAAAGTTGAGGGAATTTTATTTTAATAAATTGAAATCAAGTGACTGAAATGAAATAATCACATAAGTTAAGGGATGATTTATACAAATTAACTTAATAATTTTTTAAAATATCAATATTACTCTCATTTTAATAACTACAATACTTAATTATAAATTTTTTATCATTTTAATAAATTAAGTTATTTTTAAGCATATTTTAATTAAAATTAAACTATTTAAAAGTTACTTTTTAATAATTTTATCAAACAATTAACTATTTATTTTTAAATTAACTTATAAATATCTACAATTATTAATATAAAATACACTTATTATTGTCCCCACTTAAATTCCTAGACTTTTCTTTTGTGTTAAACTCACCTTTTCCATCTTGTAAAAAGATTTTTTTTTTTCCTCATCATGTCAAAAGGTGCCCTGTGTTATAACTCCAAGCAAGTATTATTTTCATTAAGGTGAAAAATTCATTTGCTATCAAATTTACTCTTTATTAGATTATTATCTCTACCTTTTCTAAAGACAAACACAAATTTTGGAAAATAACAGAACTGAATTTTGAAAACTTAGATAAGAAGAGAATATAGAAATTAGAAGGTAAAATATTACTAGAAAATGAAATTCTATTGTCTCAGAAAAAGATGCCTAATAACAAATACAATATTTAGAGTCTCCTTTGCGAGCCAATTGACGACGAATTGCAGTCTCAGAGAATATTGAGACTAGGGCTATGCACGATTCTTGGGAAAACCGAATTAAATAGAAGAACCATATTGAACCGACAGAAATCATATCGAATCGAATTTATTTTGATACTTTAGTTTGGTTCTAGTTTTTCACTAAGAACCGAACCGGAACGTTACCGAAACCAAATTAGAACTGTACTGAACCGGTACCGAATCGAAAATCGAATTTATATATATGTTTTTCTATATTTTTTTAGATGTATTATTTACTTTCAATATAATTATATATACTTATATATGTATATATAATTATGAACTAAATATAACTTAATATTACATTTCATTTTTTTATATTTTCTTAATAATTTTAGTTATAAATACATTAAATTACCTTATCATTCTTAATTATAAATATACTATTATCTTATATATATAAATTCTTAATTATATTTATATCTTATTGTTAAATATTATATGATTAATAAATAGTTAAAAGGTATATTATATCATATACTATTATATTATATAATATATTTAATACTAAGTTATATATGTACCTTATAATTCAAAATTATATAATTTAGGCATAGCTAAAAGATATATTATATGATATTTTATGTATTAATAACTCAATTTAAAACTTAAATGTTAATTCAAATATGATTCTTTAAGGAAATAATTACATAAAATTATTTTAAGAACCAAAAACAGAACTAGAATCGTACCGAATCAAATTAGAACCGAAAAACCGAGAACTGCACCGAACTGAAACCAAAACAATGAAAAATCGAACCGGAACTGTACCAAAATTTCGAAATTCATATTCGATTCCGATTCCTAGGCAAATCCTGAACTGAACTAGACCGAACACCTCTAATTGAGATTGAGTAACAAAGTCTCGAGCTTTTTATCAGGTGTCACAGAAAAAAAAAATATATTAAAAAAGGATAAGTTTAAACTTAATTATTAAAAATGGTGAAATTATGTTAGGGTGAAAAATTTGAGGGCAAGATGTTAATTATAATAGTATTTTGAGAGTGAGACACTAATTATAATAACGCTTAACACTGAACATTATTCGTAGTAGCGTGCGACTAATTTTAATTAAAAATTATTAAACAAAATTAAAGGAAAGCAGGATGCTACCATAGGTGGCGTCTAACTTTACTTTATACATTAATTGTTTTATTTTATATTTTTGAATAAAATGTAAATATTACTTTAATAAATAATATTATAATAATTAATATTGTAGACCATAACATTTTTATTATAAAAAATTATTTTCTAATTTAAAATTAAATTAAATTTTAATTAAAAAAATTAAAATAAAAAATGTTATTAATTTTGTTTAATAATTACTTTCAGAAACTAATAAATTACTAAATATTTAATTAAAGTTTAAATTAAATAAAAAGTTACAATATAAAATATTATTAAGTTTTTTTTAACAATTATTTTAAAAAATAACTATTTATTAAATTTAAACATTATTAATTTTATTTTAATAATTATTTCAAAAAAATAATACATTACTAATTATAATTAAGCATTATTTTTAATTTTTCATAATTATTAATTTTATAAAATAATTAATATTTATTTCATAATATACTAGTTAAATCAAGTTCGATTCGAGTTACATCTTAACTCTTAAATCTTTTGCCTTCACTAGTTCAATGCCTGAATCAATTTTAAAAATTTTGTTTATCTCAGTTAATGCGTGCATTTAGTCAATATTAATTTTATTATTATACGTGTAATTAATTTTAGGCTAAATGAAAAAAAAATAAAAATATTTATGTCAATTATCAATTTTAACTAGAGGCGGCAACAAATTGGGTATTTACAAGTACTTGATTTGAATGAACCTTAATAGGATAAGTTTGGATAATATATAATTAGGCTTTGAGTGGGTTTGGATTTGAGAGATAATATCTATAATGGGTTCGGATTTAGGTAGGGCGATTTTCGCAAATGCTTTATCTATTGTTGTTCCTAATTTTAACCAAACCTTTCATTTTTGTCAATTTAATCATAAACTTTCCATATTGTTTTCAATTTTAGCAATTATACATAATTTAAAATAATTAAACTCATTAATTTACAAATTATTCAAATATTTTCATTTATATGTCAGTTTTAGCTCATCTATTTAATTTTACTAATTTATTCCATAAATTTAATATTTTCATTATTTGTAACAAATTTCTTATTCATAAAAGTATAATAATTGAATAACATATTTAATATTCTAATCTTAATAATTGAGGAAAATTAATAATAGTGCTTAATTAAAATTAGTAATTTATTCTTTTTTGGAAATAATTATTAAAATAAAATTTATAACATTTAAATTTAATAATTAATTATTTTTCAAAATAATTATTAAAATAAAATTAACAATATTTTATATTGTAAATTTTATTTAATTTATTATTTTTGAAAGTAATTATTAAAACAAAATTAATAACATTTATATTTTAATTTTTTATTTAATTTAAATTTAATTTAATTTTAAATTAAAAAATAATTTTTTATGATAAAAATGTTATGGTCTAAAAAACTATTTATTATAACATTATCTATTAAAATAATATCTATATTTTATTTAAAAATATAAAATAAAATAATTAATAAAAAAATTAAAATTAAACGCTACTATAAGTAGTGTACAATTATTTTTTTATTTTTTAATTATTTTATTTAATAATTTTTATTTAAAATTAGATGCACACTATTAAATAGTATCTGGATTTAAAAGTTATTATAATTAATATTTTATTTTCAAAACGTTATTATAATTATGATTTGGCCTTCAAAAATTTTTAACTCAACGTAAATTCATTCTTTATAATAATTAAGTTCAAATTCACCTTTTTTTTAATATATTATTTTTTTTAATATATTGTTTTAATATATTATTTTAACTAAATAAATCATTAAAAGTTGGATTTATAATCTTTACTTTACAATTTATATTCTTTACTAAATAATCATATGTTACATTATAATGTTATAAATTATATATTTGAATTATAATTGTTTAAAAATTGATATTCATTAAATAATTTTAAAACAATGTGTAAATACTATAAAACAAAATTATAAAATTTATATTTTAAAAATTTGGATTATTACACTTAGTTCAATACTTGAATTGAAAAAGCACGAAAATACATGATACTAAATTATATTTTCCCCTTCTATTTTTTTTTGTTAAAGAATAATGGTTAATTATACACTTCCTATTTATTTTCCTAAAATGACACAAGAATGATTAATATTTATTAGTGTGTGTTTTAGGTAGTGTTTGGTATGAATGAATTTCACAAAATTTTATGGAATTCATTTATAAATCTAAAATTTTAGTGTTTGGTTTAAATGAAAATTTTTTTAGAAATCTTAATAATCAATTCCATATAATTTATTATAAGTAAACTAAATTCTATCAAAATTGGTAGAATTTGCAAATAAACTTCAAACTTAAAATCATATATATTTCAAGTAATAAAATTATCTTCTTATTATATATTATTTTATTTTATTTTATTTATTTCAAACATAAAATTTATTTTATTTGAAATGAATTTCATATATAATATAAAATATACCAAACAAAGAAATTCATTTATAAATAAATTTTATCATAAAATTTATTTACAAATAAAATAAATTTTATCATAAAATTGAATTAAACAGTGTCTTAGAAATTATTAAGAAGATTGAGTCGTTAAAGTTTGAATATCTAATCTCTTACATTGTGAGTGAAACATTTGACTAGTAAGTTACCAACTCGACAATGGACATGACATATAGGAAAATCCCCCCCCTCCCCAAAAAGGATGATAAACGTTCATTAAAGAAGCTTTGAAATACACTCTTAAGGTAAATAGTGCCCAAAAAAGTCCACCACACAGAGAAAGGATAAAAAAAAAAAAAAAAGGGAATAGACCCATAGACTAGCTCTAATAAATACAAGGCCTAAGCCCAAACATTGAAAACCCTAGCTAGATATAGGCAAGCAAGGTAGAGGAAAGCCAACGCACCCAAGCCGCAACTCTTATCGTCGTTTGGACAAGCAAAAAACAAAACCCCTGAACATGTGAAACAAGCGACAAAAAATCAGGAGCATTTGAATCTAAGAGCTGTAACCTCATGCCACCAGAACAGCAAAGGGTCTCAGAAGCATGCACAAAAGCACATCAACGATCTCAATGAGTGGTGGAAGGATGGAAGGCTAGAGCCCTGTAGGCTATCTTTGCCTTAAAGGGTCGCAGATGAGCAGATGGTAGGCTTTTTGACCCCCGGGTTACCCTTCCTCATGGCAAATCTGCATCCTTCCATCGGGCTAATCACAAGAAAACTTCACACAAGTCATGATGCAAGAGCTCCGCCAAGAAGTAAGAACAACAACACATGTAGATAAAGAAAGAAAACCCTCTCCATAAACCCAGACTTGCCAAAAATAAGCCAAATCAAAACCCATTTACATTCCACCCAGTGGTGGGGAGGGTGAACCCACAACTGGGTGAGGGAGGAGCTGCCACCCTTCCTAGCAGGGGCAGGGATCATCATTTTGACTTATTATTGTGGATCAAAAATGAAAAAATGTGGATTCCAACTATTTAATATATGGGTTCCTCCGTGTATAATATGTTTTGAGTGTATAATAAATCAAATCTAAACAAAGAATTTTTCTGACAAATATATGAAAAATATTTTCGATTCTAAAATTATAAGTTATGGTTTCTAACATGAATTATTTGTTAATTAATATATATAATTTTATGTCCATTTGAATATGTAACAGCAAGAATACTTTAATTAATCTACGTATACTTGATTTTTTAAAATAAATAAATAAATAACTCATCATCTTGATTCCTATAAATTCTTTTCTTCCATTAAAAAAAAAATCATTTTTTCTTCAAGAGACATCCAACAATTAAGGTTTAAGTCCTCTATCCTATAGGTAATTTCATTTTTGAATTCTGTTAGATGGAATGAGGAGTTCTATGAGGGGGGAAAGAATTACCTCCCGATGTATATATAGCTAATTTTAGGGTTTATACTTAATAAGATTCATACTTTCATTGTTTCATTATCAGAATTATTAAATTCTAAAACATATACAGTTTACTTAGTAATTTCCATATATAAACTGTAAATGCAACTTGTGGTAACATCAATGACTAAATGAACTCATAATTCCTTTGTTTCTGTTTCCATATCTCATCAACTTCAATCTTTTGAACTATTTTCTTGGAAAAACTGTATTTGTTACATGTGCTTGAAGGTGCTCGATGGCCAGCCAAGGAAAGACGTTGCAAGTGATGGGATGGTGTTTCCAGAAGATCTGGGACCTAGTTGCAGTAAGGTACCAATAGCAGATAGCCATTAGAAGTTACCATCTTTCTGATTATCTGTTGCTATATTTTTGGTATTTTCTACCAATCTGAGCACTGTAAAATTATTGTAGACGTTATTGCAGCAGCTTGAAGCAAGTAATTGGGAGATGAACCCGACGGAAACATTTTCTCTTATGATTTGTAATCATATCTAAGCTTTTTTATTTTGTTATTTATGAAATGTTTAGAGGCATCAGGATTTAACTTGACCTCCTGTATTAAAAGGCATGAACTTGGGCCACTAGTCTAATGGCAAGTCCTTACTTTACTCCTGCCCTAATTGCTTTACTGTGTTGCCAATGCAGAATGAAGAAAAGCAGATGTCGACCCTTGAAATCAGGCACCAAGATCCAATCAATTTCCAACAAAGGTTGAGTGAAAGCAAAGTTGCAGACCCTATGGTTGGACCCAGCAGAAATAACCAGTGCATTTCTCATTTAATTATTGCAACAGAGTCATTCTCATCCCTCATAGGAGATCATTTACGCTTTTCTTTAAAGAAAATTAAAAAAAAAAAATGGGTAGGTTAAAATCGATTACTTCACAATTCACAACATTCACCAACAGAAAAGAAAGAAGAAGAAAAAGAAAAAGAAAAGGAAAAGGAGTACCTTCAAGGCTTCAACGGCAGTCGGCACTCGGCAGCATCGGGTAAGAATTGCAACACCACATTTCTCTTCTTTTCTCTCTGATCTGCCATATTAACTCTTTTCTCTTTTATCAATAGAAGAAGAAGAAGAAGAAGAAGAAGAAGAAGAAGAAGAAGAAGAAGAAGAAGAAGAAGAAGAAGCAGCAGCAGCCGATTCTCCCTTCGTCGAAAGGTAAGTGGCGTTTCCCTTTTTTTTTTCCTTCCCAATTGTGAAATGAATGAGGGTAATTAGATTAGGTTTATATTGGGGTGGTTTTATTAATTTATTATTATTTAATTTATTATTTTCTTTATTATTAATTTATTATTTTCCTTTTCTAATTTTTTTGTAAAATAATTTTATCAAGCAATTTTTATTAATTAATTACAATTTTATTCCATTAATTAATCATAAATTTATCATATTTAATATCAATTTTTTTTCTCTAAATGTATATTCCATAATTAGATTTTTCTCAAACTGATGAGTTATCATAAATATTTTTTTTTTAAAAGATAAAAAAATTTTTTCCCAAATTCACTAAAAATTTTCAAGATTTGCCATATTTTTACAATCAACATTTTGAAGGAAATTAAGGACAAATGTAAATATATTTTTAAAGTTATTTTTAAAATTATAAAATTTCAAGTTTAAATTCTAATTAATGATAAATAAAAAAAATTTCAACATTCAAAATTTGTATTTTATATTAATATATTTTATATTTTTGTAATAGTTTATATATAATGTGTTTAATATAATTTGTTTTAATGTATCATTATATTATATATTAAAATTTTTCATAATATAGTCAATTTATTCAATTCTATTATTTAATTCTTTAATCATTTAATATATAATTTACATTGTGCTTTAATCCTTAGTATATAATTTGTTTAAATAATTTGTAAATTGTATAAAATTGCATTTTCTTTTTGTCATTTTGATAGGACAATATTTGAATGGATTCTTCAAACTCAAATTCTACCCAAGCAAATAGCACTAGTGGCACTTCTTCAAAAACTAGGGAGGAAGAATTTAATCATCTGTAGAGATATGTAACTAAACTAGAGAAAACTGGAGAAGGAGGGGGTAATTGTAAATGGATATGCAATTTTTGTGGACAAGAAAAGCAAGGGACTTATACTAGAGTGAGGGCTCATTTATTGAAAATCACTGGAAAAGGGATTGGTGTGTGTAAAAAAGTGATGAATGATAGTATTTCTGAAATAAGGAAACAGGAGGATGAGGCAACAAACAAAATTACCAATTCACAATCTAGGCGAGTTTCTTTGCCTATTAGTATAACTTCTGTTCCTTCATTGAATATAACTGAACCAAGTATTTTAGCAGCTTTGAAGAAAAGAAGAGTTAATGATTCTCCTCTTGGTAGAGCTTTTGACGTGCAAACTAGAGCTCAATTAGATGCAGAGATTGCTAGAATGTTCTATGCTGGGGGTCTACCTTTTAATTTTGCTAGAAATCCTTATTATGTGAGTTCTTATTCTTTTGCTGCTAATCATGTTTTGGGTGGTTATGTGCCGCCTGGTTATAACAAATTGAGAACCACATTACTTCAGCAAGAAAAAGCAAATGTAGAGAGGTTGCTTGAACCAATTAAAAGCACTTGGTTAGAAAAGGGTGTTAGTATTGTGAGTGATGGATGGAGTGATCCCCAGAGGAGGCCTTTGATTAATTTTATGGTTGTTTCTGAGTCTGGCCCCATGTTTATCAAATCTGTAGATTGTTCTGGTGAAGTGAAAGATAAGCAATTTATTGCTAATTTGCTAAAAGAAGTAATTGATGAGGTGGGTCATCAAAAAGTGGTACAAGTCATTACTGATAATGCTTCAAATTGTAAAGGTGCTGGAGAAATCATTGAGGGAATGTTTCCACATATTTATTGGACTCCTTGTGTTGTGCACACTCTTAATCTTGCTTTGAAGAATATATGTGCAGCAAAAAATTTGGAAACTAATCAAGAAACTTATGATGTGTGTCACTGGATCACTGAAATCCATGGGGATGCTTTGCAAATCAAGAATTTTATAATGAATCATTCCATGAGGCTTGCAATTTATAATCGGTTTAGCCCTTTGAAATTGCTTTCAGTTGCTGACACTCGTTTTGCTTCTATTGTTGTGATGCTTAAAAGATTTAAACTTATTAGGCGTGCTTTAGAAGCAATGGTTATGAGTGATCAATGGGCACAATACCGAGAAGATGACCAAGGCAAAGCTAGATTTGTTCGTGATAAAGTGGTAGATGAGGATTGGTGGGAAAAGGTTGATTACATCATTGCTTTTACTGGGCCCATTTATGACATGATTAGAGTTTGTGACACAGACAAACCATGCCTTCATTTGGTTTATTAGTTGTGGGATTCTATGATTGAAAAGGTGAAGCAAGTTATTTTTTATCATGAAGGAAAGCAAGCAGATGGGTTTTCTCCTTTTTATTATGTGGTTCATCGAATTCTTGTTGATCGTTGGGCAAAGAGCAACACTCCCCTTCATTGTTTAGCCCACTCATTAAATCCAAGGTAAATTTCTAACTTATATACTCATCTTCTTGTTCTAATTTTTTTTTTTATTTTCTGAATTTATTTTCTTATTTTTGAAGATTTTATAGTGAACAATGGCTTCAAGAGGGAGAAGGTAGAGTGCCTCCTCATATGGATGGAGAAGTATCAATTGAGAGAATTAAATGCTTTAGGGGGATTTTTTCTAATGAAGATGAGCGAATTAGAGCAAATGATGAATTTGCAAATTTTTCTTTGAAAAGTGGACCTTTTGCTGATCCTGATTCTATTGGAAGTATGTATGTTACAGATCCTAGGAAATGGTGGGCATGTTTTGGTTCTAATGCACCTTTACTTCAAAGATTGGCTTTTAAAGTGCTTGGACAACCTACTTCCTCCTCTTGTTGTGAAAGAAATTGGAGTATTTATTCCTTCATTCATTCATACAGAAGGAATAAATTAACTCCAAAACGTGCAGAGGACTTGGTTTTTATCCATAATAATCTTCGTCTTCTGTCGAGAAACTCCTCCCAATATTATCATGAGAAGACAAAATTATGGGATGTTGGTGGTGATCAATTTGGGAGTATGGAAGATGTGGGAGTTCTTGAATTTGCCAACCTTTCATTAGATGAACCAGAGTTAGAGTCTGTTTTGTTTGATGAAAATACA